>NC_089261.1:16145451-16445451 GCF_963930625.1 Muntiacus reevesi
AACAATCCCCAATATATTTATTGGCTCCATCTGCTGAATTTAGTTAATTCCCCAACTCCACCAGGCTACTGCCCTGGTGGATGCCCTGCCAGATGCCCTAGGGAACCCTGGCCCCTGCGGGGCTGCCTTCGCACCCTAGTTCTGCTGCCTGTATTATGGTTGTTTTTCTTTTTTTTAATTGAAGTATACTTGATTTTCCATGTTGTGTTAATTTCTCCTATACAGCAAAGTAATTCACTTAGACGTATATTCATGGAGCTTCCCTGATGGTTCAGACCTAAAGAATCTGCCTGCCAATGCAGAAGACATGGGTTTGATCCGTGGGTCAGGGAAGATCCCCTGGAGAAGGAAATGGCAACCCACTCCAGGATTCTTGCCTGGAGAATCCCATGGACAGAGGAGCCTGGTGGGCTGCAGTCCATGGGGTCACAAAGAGTTGGACACAACTTAGCAAATGAGCATGCATGCACCCATGCTACACACACACACACACACACACACACACACACGTATATATTCTTTTCATATTCTTTTCCATTATGGTTTATTACAGGATACTGAATACATTGGTATTTCCCTGTGTCATAGTATAGGACACTGTTGTTTATCCGCTTCTATGTATAATAGTTTGCATCTGCTGGTCCCAAACTCCCAGTTCATCCCTCCTTTCCCCACCCTACCCTCTTTGGCAACCACAGTCTGTTCTCTATGTCTGTTTCTGGTTTGTAGATAAGTTCATTTGTGTCATATTTTAGATTCCATATATAAGTGATATGATATGGTATTTGTCTTCCTCTTTCTTACTTACTTTGCTTGGTATGATAATCTCCAGGTCTATCCATGTTGTTGCAAATGACATTATTGCATTCTTTTTTATAGCCAGCAATATCCCATTGTATACACATACCACATCTTCTTTATCCATTCATCTGTCGATGGACATTAAGGTTGCTGCCATGTTTTGGCCATTGTACATAGTGCAGTTATGCACATAGGATTGTGTGTATCTTTCCGAATTATAGGTTTGTCCGGATACATGCCCAGGAGTGGGACTGCAAGATCACGTGGCTTGCCTTGCTGTTGTTTGTGGCATGTTGCAGTTGTTGTTTCAGGTCTTGACATTTTCTAGTGGGCTCTCAAACCCCAAATTCAGGCCCCATCCCCAACTGTGCTTTGGTTTCACACACTGAGAAGTGGATGTTAGTGAGGTTGACTTAATCTCAGTCTCAAATGGCCAAAATGGTTCTTTCACTGGCCACATGTAGCTAACTGAACATTTGGGGTATGGCTAGTGGAGAAGGCCATGGCGCCCCACTCCAGTACTCTTGCCTGGAAAATCCCATGGATGGAGGAGCCCAGTAGGCTGCGGTCCATGGGGTCGCGAAGAGTTGGACACTAATGAGCGACTTCACTTTTACTTTTCACTTTCATGCATTGGAGAAGGAAATGGCAGCCCACTCCAGTGTTCTTGCCTGGAGAATCCCAGGGACGGGGGAGCCTGGTGGGCTGCCGTCTATGGGGTCGCACAGAGTCGGACACGACTGAAGTGACTTAGCAGCAGCAGCAGCAGTGTGACTAAGGAATGGAACTTTAAATTTAATGTAAAATTGAAAACGGAAGTCATGTGCAATATTTTTCTGTTAAACATAATTTTATTGTTATGATAGAGCCACATTTTACTTTAACCTTGAAATTTTAGTGTCTAAATTGAGGTATGCTGTAAGTGTAAAATACACACTATCGAAGACTTGATAGGAAAAAAAATAACATAAAATATTTCATTAGTATTTCTACATGGATCACATGTTTCAATGATATTTTGGATACACTGAGTTAGATAAAATGTATTATTAAAATGAGTTTCATCTGTTTATTAATGTGGCTACTAGAAATTTTAAATTATACATTTGGCTCACATCTGTCACTCTCATTATAGTTCTAATGGACAGTGCTGCACTAGGGTTTCATCATAAAGAAATAATTAAAGATATTCACGAGGTCTTGCTGCACGTGGATAATAGATGTGAAAGATTGGAAACCTTCCAACTCTTCAATGACAGAAGTCTATGTAAATAAATTACAACGTATTCATACAATGCCATACCGTTAAGGTAATGTATTAAATATGTATGTGTAACATTTGTAATGTATAAATAATATATTAAAAGATTTATAAAACTATGTGGGTATAGATGCATACAAAAAAGCCTTGGGAGGGCTTCCCCGGTGGCTCAGAGGTAAAGACTCCACCTGCCAATGCCAGGGACACAGTTCGATCCCTGATCTGAGAAGATGCCCCGTGCCGCAGGGCCACTAAGCCTGTGTGCCCCAACTATTGAGCCAGTGCATTAGAGCCCGCGAGCTCTACTGAGCCTCCGTGCTGCAAACACTGACGCATGCATGCTTTAGAGCTTGTGCTCTGCATGAAGCCACACCACTGCCATGAAAAGCCCATGCACCGCAATTAGAGAGTAGCCCCCACTGGCACCAACTACAGAAAAGCCCACGCAAAGCAACAGCACAGCCAAAGAGAAAGAAAAACATTTAAAAAAAACTTTTTTTAACCTTGGGAAAATATATAACAAAATATTAGCAGCAGTAAGATTACAAGTGACCTATTTTTTTTCCTGTTTGTTCCTCTGTAGCAATGTCAGAAAATACAATGTGTATGTATTGCCTGCTTATCAAAAGAAAAAAAATGTTTGGATAGCATTAGTGGGACCCCTAGCTAACTGATACGCCACCGTATCAACTCATGAAAATCTGACTTTGTCCCCAAAGCCCATCTCTGATGTCACCATCTGCAGCAAGTCTTTATCAATTCCTTCCTGGCATTTTATTTGTACATACAGTATTATAAACTTTATTACCGTTTTCCTCACATCATAATTGGTGAGCAATGAAGACACAGGAATCTTCATTCCTTCATTAAAGGATTAAGGAACGCTTTGCAGATTTGGAAGAATAAGTGAAATGAGCATCAGGAGGAGAAGGGGATGACAGAGGATGAGATGGTTGGATGGCATCACCGATTCAATGAACATGGGTTTGGGTGGACTCCGGGAGTTGGTGATGGACAGGGAGGCCTGGCGTGCTGCGGTTCATGGGGTTGTGAGAAGTCGGACACGACTGGGCGACTGAACTGAACTGAAGTAAGTAAGCATTAGTCGCTCAGTCATGCCCGACTCTGCGACCACAGAGACTGCAGCCCACTAGGCTTCTCTGTCCATGAGATTTTCCAGGCAAGGTTACTGGAGTGGGCTGCCATTTCTTTCTCCAGGGGATCTTCCCAACCCAGGGGTCGAACCTGGGTCTCCTGCACTGCAGATTCTTTACCGAATGAGCTACAAGGGAAGCCCATAAGCCCATAAGCATCATTGCTATTTGATAAAAATAAAAGTAGCATTATTGAGTACTTCCATGTACTCTTACATGTAGTGTTTCCCCACAGCCACGGGAGCTAGGTGCTGTTGAGAGCTACACTTTGAAGATGAGGAAACGAGGCCTAGAGAGTTTGTTATCTGCTCACTGTCACACAACGTAAGTAGAGGGCAGGGATTCAAACCCAATCTGATTCCAAAGACTCAGTGTTGCAGAAAGGAAAATCTTATTTTAATTATTTAATCAACACCTCTATATATTTTCCTCATAAAGGAGGAGCTAGAACATTTCAGATGAAGACAAAGCTCCCTGTGACCACCCTTCTCTTGCTGGCCTCCTTCTCCATGGAGATAATGGGGGTAACTATTGAGATTCTTCTGGTGTCCATCATTCCAGACCTTTCCTATGTACATTCACATATGCGTTAGTGCTCAGTTGCTTCAGGTGTGTCTGACTCTTTGCAACCCCATGGACTGTAGCCCACTAGGCTCCTCTGTCCACGGGATTCTCCCCGCAAGAATACTGCAGTGGGTTGCCATGCCCTTCTCCAGGAGATCTTCCCAACCCAGGGATCGAACTCGTGTCTTCTGCGTGCAGGCAGATTATTTACTGTTGAGCCACCTGGGAAGCCCTACTTTCCATAAATGTACATACATGTAGAAACTCTGCAGTGTGGTTTGATGCATAGGATTGTTTGCTGTGTTTTTTTTTTTTCCACGTCAATTATATCATATTTTTTCACTTGGTAGTAAGCCTCCAGGATCTCTCCCTACCAGTTCATACTGACCTACCTCTTTCTTTTTAATCTTTTGCATGAGAGATTTTTTTGATACCAGGGTCAAAAAAGCCCATGATGCAAGCAGTTCTGGGATGTCTGCTCAGGGTGTCTTTGTCAGCTCCCATAAAGCATTTTCAGGACTAATGGCCTTGAACGTAACCACTATTCACTGAATACGCACAGTGTGTCTGGTGCTATGAGATAAGTGCTTTGAATATGTTTGTTCATTTTTAATCCACACAAGAATGCTAACTATGAGACTGATGTTCTGAGCCCATTCTGTGAATGAGAAAACTGAGGCATCAAAAATGTAAAAATGTTAAATCACTTGCCCAGATCCACAAAGTTACTTAAGTCAGGGAACCAGGGTATGATCCCAAAGCACCCTCTTTGCCAGGATACCAAACTATGAGTTGTTCATGAGTCCTTCCCATCAAACAGGAAGTCCAAAAGTTGGGCATCGACCCCGCAAGGGCAGGGAAACAGTCTCACTCATCTTGGGAAACCCACTGGCTGTTGTGGGAGAAGTACATTTCCGAATTCCAGTTCTGAGGCTTGGACAAGTCATATCAGTTTCCTGGGCCTCTACTTTCTCATCTGTGAAATGGGCATATATCACCTTTGTTCACATGCCTACTGAGGCATCACAGGAGATAATGTCTGTACAGAAGACAGGCTAAGGCCCCCACCACACGCACACACACACTGAGTCCTGACTACTTTGGATTCTGGACAGGTGTTTCCAGGGTCACCCAGAGACTGGACCTACACCTGCCCAGAAGCCAGAAGCAAGGAACATCCCCACTATGATTCATTAGAAGTGGGGAGAGAGACCAGTGTAGGAGCAGATGGGTGGGGAGAGTCAGGGTGGGAGACAAGCCCAGAGCTTCCCCGGGAGTTAAAGAGGAGCACAGATCACCTTTCAGGGAAGAGTACGGCTGGTCTAAGCAAGGAAGAACCCAGGGAACTGCCCCCAGTGTGAGGTCAGACTGGGAAGAGAAGACGCGGCACCTCCCAGATGGGCACCTCCCAGATGGGGGCCCTGGGGCTCAGCGGCCCTTCCCACCAGGACCCGGGGCGGGTGGTGCAGCACAACCAAGGCTGTCAGCTAAAAGGGGCTCCCTCTGAGCCAGATGCCGTGATAAGTGCTTTTTTACGAATTACTGATTTAATCCTCATGACGACATCACAGCACAGGTTCGATCACTGCCCAGCTCCACAACTGAGAAAATCAAGGCCCAGAAAGGTTAAATAACTGGCCCAACGTTACTCAACTATTAAGTGAATGAATCAAGATTTGAACCCAAGTCTAACAAACTCTTATTTCTTGACAACACACAAAGAGTGCTATGATCTACTTGCTAACAGCAATAACACAACAGGAACAGTATAATCCCATTTTCTGAATATAAAATGCATGTACAGACACACAGAGAAGACAAGAAGGTAATACTCCAAAATGTTAGCACCCGCATCTCTGAGTTATTAAAGATGAGACTTATTTGCTCATTTCTGTGCATGTGTATCTTGTAATTTTTCTACAAGCCTAAATTATCTAAATAATAGTTATAAATATCATTAAAATCAGATAGTTGCCAAAAATAAAGATGTGGGTCATTCACAATGTTAGCCATTTCAAATTAAATAAAATTTTAAATATATACATAATATACAAACAAATATAAAATTATGTTTATGTATAAACACACACACATATCCCATTTTACAGATGAGGAAACTGAGGGCTATAGAGCTTAAATAGCCCTCCTAAGGCACTAGGTAATTTCACAAGTTACTTCCCTCTTTCCCTAATTTCCTGACCATAAAAAATCACCTGGAGGTGTTAAAAATCAGACTTCCAGATCCATGCCCTGATCCAGACATTCTGATACAAGGAATCTAGAGAAGGCCCAGGAATCCACAGAAATGCAGGCACCCCCAGAATTCTGAGCGTTAGGCAGGCATGAGAAACATCCATCTCCTGTCTGAATTACGTAATGAAAGCTGGTTGCTTCTCAGACAAGCTTAAGCATCTAGGTTCTTTCTTGGGCAATAAAACCAGGGCCGAAAACCATTTCCAGAAGCCAGGGTACAGCACCCCTGCCAGCAGTGCCCTTTAAGGGCGGTGGGCGCAGCTGCCAGCAGGCCTTTAGCAGCAGCTCAAGGGAGGAGTCCACGGGCATCCAAAGAGCAGGCTGCACAGGTCCAGGCCTGAAGGGGCTCCCAGCGGGGCAGACGAGACAGCCAGGCAAACACAATCACCACAATCACGGGGCAGAGAACAGGAGTCCGAGCAGAAGGGCAGCCAGGGTTCAGCACAGGCAGCAAGGATGAAAAAATCACGAGAACAGCCTGTCACAAAACAGTGTTCCAAGATCCCAGGACGGTACAATGGGAGTTCCACGTTTATCCTAAGAGAAGTAAGCCCTCTCATTCATTCAAGATTTTTCAGGTACTCTCTAAATACAAAGAGCTTGGGAGAGGGGTGGGATCCAAGATCAGCTACACCCTCCTGGCCCTAAGGAAGGGCCATTCAAATACAGGAAGGCCCTGAAGGCCAGCCCCCTTCAGTTAAGGACAGAAACTGAGGGCATTTAGACATTTTAACAGATGTTGGAGGGGCATCTGCAACTCAATGGACATGATTTTGAGCAAACTCCGGGAGATAGCGAAGGACAGGGAAGCCTGGCATGCTGCAGCCTATGGGGTCACAAAGAGTCGGACACAACCGAGGGACTAAACAACAACAAGACATTTTAATGGCTATTTGACAGAGCAATTTTTTCTTTTGTTGAATGTGATAGTTTCGAAGTGAAGCTTCCTTTTTGTTTGGGGTTTGGGGCCCATTTCATTTTTCTAGTAAGTATACAGTTTTTATCATGTTTTTATAAGAGTATTGGCTCCAAAGTACCAGGAAAGAACAAAGATGATCCTTCCCCCACACAAGGTGTGAGAGGCACTGACCTCCCCTTGGGGAATTTTCAGGGATTGATCTCAATCTCCCTACACCACTAACCAAACTATTTTCCAAAATGATTCTAAAGATACTGCCTTATAAGAGCATCATGACAATGCTGAAGCAGGTGTTGGGCTGTTATTAACGAAATTCTACAAATGGTGGAACTGATGCTCAGAGGCTTGGGAACTATGTTAAAGCCCATCACTAAAGAAGCAGGAGGGTCAGGATTTGAACTCGGGAGCTGATTTCCAGTTCGGCTCCCTCTTCACTGTAACACTCCACCAAAGTAGAAGGTTCAAATCACCTGACCTCGAGGTTGTGAAATACAATTAGAAAAGGGCCTTGGTATGTCCTCACCCTGCCAGGTGTCCTAATTTCTTTTTAGGTCACCCTCAATTTAAGTCCACGCAGAGCCGAACTGCAAAACATCCAAAGACATCCCATCTTTAAGTGAGAAACACTGGGTTCCTGGAAGCAGCACATCCAAACTGAGCCCACCACGGTGGGCCCCAGTACTGTTAGGTACAAAATAAGGCCTCAGTGGGCCTGGGGTCAGGAGGATCACAGGACTTGGGAGAGTAGGAACCGAGATGTGTGTTTCCCCAGCTTCCCACCAGGGGGCAGCCTGGCACTGTCCACAATAGATGGAATGATTTCTCAGACCTTCCTGGATTTCAGCATCTTCCGCGCCTTATTACAGTACTCGGTATTAGCATGATGATAAATTTAGCAGCATAAACAACAAAAAAAAAAAGTTTAAAGTCAAGACATGTGACAGAGCTATAAATAATCATGTCTGAAATCTCTAATGTGAAAATGGGTACTTTTCACTCAGAATCTAAACCAAGATAAACCCAGAGACCCATGAGCAAGCCCCTGGGGTTTGGTTTGCTGGAGTTCAAAACCTTCACCACTCAGATGCTTTTAAAAAAACACAAACAAACCAACAACAACAACAAAAGCTAAAGCAGAGTCGGGGGATACTGGAAAGGAGTGCAATGCAGAACGAGATCTATGTGGTCTTTCACTGAGCATCTCGTGTGAACCTCATGGCTGCGCCCATTTTACACATGAGGAAACTGAGGCTAAGCAGTGAGCTATAACTGGCCTTAAAATCACACGAATGAAGAGGCAGGTTCCAGAGCCCGTTGTACCCCTCGGGGCTGCCTGTCAGCAGCCACCCATATTCCTGCCTTCTCTTTAACAGGAACCGGCTAGCTGTGGAAAGCTCAAAGCACTAAATCCGAACGGTTCATGTCTTCCCACCGCCCAGAGTTCTTTTGCTCTGGCGTTAGACATAAATGGCATTTTCCTGTCCTCTGGGTGTCATCCCTTCCCAACCATCCCCCGATGTCACCGTCACAGCACTCTGTTTTTTTCCTCAGGAGCACTCAGGCTATCCCACAAATTATCCTGTTTATTGGTTTCCATGGTTACCCTCCCCCCCCCAATCATCTCACACACCCATCGGAATAGCAGCTCAAAAGAGCACTGGCTTTGCCTGTCTTCCCTCCCAGCGTTCAGATCAGTGCCTGGCAATACAAGACACTTTTCTTGGTCGTTGTATGAACCAGCATCACTGGGGTGGGGAGAGGCGGGGGGCGGGGTGGGGGGGAGCGCCGAGGCCTCCATCCGGAAATCTCAACTTCTTTTCCAGCGGGTGCTGCACGTTCAGAACCAGGCCAACCAGGCCCTGACTTTGCCGCCCAGGCTCTCCAAGGGTAAAGCAATCGCCCCGGCGGCCCGACGCCTTCCCCCGGTTGCCAGGGCGACCATTGTCATAACATCCCCGGCGCTGGGGGGACCAGCTGACAGAAGAGCATTATTTGACTCGATAAACGTCTCAAGTAACCGGCCATTTGCATCCACAGGCAAATCTGCCACTGAGGGTGGGAGGCCTGGGAGACGCGCCCTTCCTGCTCTGCCGAACCGGATCCCAGTTAGAACAGGATTCCTCCAGCCGAGGCCAACCTCACGCACCGGTCCGGCTCCGGCTCCCCTGCCCACAGCTGCCCGCTCCCTGGGGTTAAAGTCCTCAATGCTCCTGGGGACTTTTCCTTTTTTCTCTATAGTCTTACTGCTAATGAATATTACACACGCTAGGGGAAAAAAGACTTCATACATTTAATGAACACTTACTGAGGTGCCAGTCCCGCTGGTAACTGCCTCACGTAATGGTAAATTACAGTTTTAATATTTTTGCCATGACAATATATTTTGCTATACTACATAACATACACAGTTTATTATATGTAAACACATGTATTACATTACTGTGGATTGTACATTATGTATAATTTATCTGCCTAATACATATTCATAGATATATTCTTATGTATATCATAGATAGTGATAAAGTGTTTGTCACTCGGTCACATCTGACTCTTTGCAACCCCATGGACTGTGGCCCACCGGGCTCCTCTGTCTGTGGGATTTCCCAGGAAGGAATACTGGAGTGAGTTGCCATTCCCTTCTGCAAGGAATCTTCCTGACCCAGGGATGGAACCAGGGTCTCCTGCATTGCAGGCAGATTCTTTACCATCTAATTCTAAATATATAGTACATAAGATAATTTTAAACATAGAAATATCTATATTACACAGCATATATATTTATAATAATAAAACTGACATTTGTTGATACTATTTATATGCCAGCCCTATACCTACTGCTTTAGTTGTGTTAAGAACAATGCTATTGCTGATTCATGTCAATGTATGACAAAACCCACTGAAATGTTGTGAAGTAATTAGCCTCCAACTAATAAAAAAAAAAAAGAATAATGCTATTATCAATGACATATTATACAATAATATAATCATAATCATAGCTAAGTTTAACTGAGCACCTACCATGTATCAGACACTGTGCTAAATGCTTCCTTCATGTTATTTGATTGTCGTATGTACCCTAAGAGCCAAGAACTTTATCATTCCCCATTCTTATTTAAAAAATTTTTTTTGGCTGTGCTGCTTGCAGGATCTTGGTTCCCCAACCAGTGATCAAACCCATGCCCCTCTGCAGTGTAAGCATGGGGCCCTCACCACTGAACTGCCAGGGAATGCCCTATTCTCATTTTTAAGATGAGAAAATGGAGGTACAGACTGATGGTATAATCTGCCTAAGGTCAGGAAGATAACAAGAAGGGGCTGAGAGCCTGGTCCATTCCTTATTTCCATTCCACACTTTAAAGATGTCGATCTTTAGCTCCCTTAGGGGAGCTTGTTAAGAGCACACAGGCTGAGCCCCTGCTCCCCCCAACCCACACGTGCAGAATCAAATACTCCTGAGGATGAGGGGGCTTTTCTTCTTGTTTCTTTTAAACAAGGTCCCCAGAGAGTTCTGACAGAGGCAGAGAGGTGCAGAACCGCTGCCGAAGGGTTCTTTATTAGCCACTGCCTCTGCAGCGCCAATTAGGTGATCTGATTAAACGAGAGAGTCTGGAGGGGCTTGAATTCCGGAGAGGGCACGGTGACCAATCGTCCTGAAAATGAGGAGAAGCAGGGGGAAAATAAGACTGCAGGGTCCCCTCAGGCAACCTCAGCTTGTGTCCCCGCTGTAACCTCTCCCAACCTTTCTGGAACAAGGACAGCCTGTGTAAGAGTAATAAGTAATAGTACACAGTTTTGTCCAGGACTGGCTTGAGGAGGGCAAAGCCAGACAGTCGAAATGATCTCCCACTGCCCATCCCCTGGCCCTCCTCCCTTAATCGTCCACCAGGGGCTAAGCTGTACAGAGAAATACAAGCTTGCAGGGCAGGGACCCACACTTTGTACCTACATTGCGAAGCATGAGACTTCCTGGCAAGTGACAAAGATAGATGAAGTTGTTTTAAAAAAATAAAAAAAAGGCCAGTGGTTGGGCATGGCACAAGAGAGGCATGGCTGGAAGTTTTGGGGGGCCCTGTCTGTGGTCCCTGTGCTACTGGGGGGACAAATCCAGACTCAAAAGAGAGGCAGCCAAGAACATCTGTGGAAGGTCTGCCCTGGGCCATGTGTTGCCTTCCTCTTCACTGTCCAAATGAGAGGGAACGTAGAACTAAGATCCCAGGCATAAAGCAAGGCCAGATGACACAAAACCCGCGGACGCTGAAAGCAGGTCTCATTTGGGCAACTACTCCACCGTAACAGTGGAAACCTATTCCATCTACAGCTGTGCTTTCCAATACACCAGCCACTCAGCACATGTTTCTCTGTATAGGTACATTTAAAGTAACTAAAATTACATAAATAATCAGCATAGTGACTAAACAAGTTTGGGGCAGCTTATGGGCACTGCTAACAAAAATCCAGAAAGCCACCTGACTGGCCATTAAGTGACCTCAGAGAATCAAAGAATTCATCTCCCAAAAACGTCATTAGAATTGAAGCTTATAATTGTGTGAGTTAAACTAGTTTCCTGAATGGGTTAGCATCTTTAGGCTCTGGGAAAATCTAGGATGAATTATTAGACATATTTAAGATAATTAAACCTGTAATAGTAATATTTAAATTAAAGAATCTGTGCCTTTGGAGTATTTCTTTTACATTCTCTTAATGGTTTATATAGGGTCAATTAGGAGAAGACTTCACCTTCCTAACTCTAATTTCAAATGTGTGACTGAATAACTGGTTTACATTTTAAGTTGAAATTGTACTCCATTCATGTACTATATCAGAAAGTGGCTTAAGGCCCAGTATATTTTACAAGTTTATTTTTTTTAGATTTCCATGTGCTATGTAAGTAGTTGGGGAGGCTTGTCTGTCAACTGAATACTTAAAAAAAAATTCTGTATCTCAAATTTATAAATATAGTTAAAACTGTTTGAAGGTGTTTAATTCACTAAGGTTGTCAATGGACGCAAACATTATGCAAAACTCCATTATATGTGATTGCTAAAATGTCCTGGACTTATGCGAATAGAATAATACTGCCTATCAGCTGAATTTAAAGCATAAGAAGAATAAGAGTATTGAAAATTTTTTTGCTTTAATAAACTATTAACTTCTAAAACCAAAAAATAACTACATAAAAGTAAAAATTCATTTCTTCAGTTGCACTAACCACATTTCAGGTCATCGGCAGCCACATGTGGCCAGCAGTTGTGGTCCTGGACAACACAGAAGTGGGCTGTGTCCATCATTCATAGGGTGTTTCCTCTACACACATCTTTAGCTTTTAGCAGATCTCTTGGGAAACAAACACCCCAAAGCCTTTCCCCCCAGAAGGGACATGACTCTTTCCAAGATGTTCAGGATTGGAAAATGCTTGGGAAATGCAGGCTCCTGAAAACAAGAGGCAAGCTCCAGAGGGGACTTGGGATGGGAGAGACGGAGAACAGTAAAGGGAATGCTGGCTGTGAAATTTACTCCAGAATGAAGAATATCCATAAAAATTTGCAGGAGGAAGCATACAAGCAATAAACCTCTTGCCCTGTCCATTTTATTTGATGATGGAGTTTTGCCAAATTCTTGATATTGCTCTCACTCTGATCCCCACTCAGTACTGAGCAGCTCTGAACAGGGAATCAGGGAGTGGTTTAATCGAGTTTGGTTTTCTTCCCCCCATTTGCTACATTTCACAGGCAACCTAAAGGATTCTGACTCAAAAATAAACTTGGAAATTTGCAAATGAG
The DNA here is from genome assembly GCF_963930625.1 of Muntiacus reevesi. Classification (NCBI taxonomy): domain Eukaryota; kingdom Metazoa; phylum Chordata; class Mammalia; order Artiodactyla; family Cervidae; genus Muntiacus; species Muntiacus reevesi. The sequence continues at coordinate 16,158,184 of NC_089261.1, forward strand.
CCAGAAAAAGGTACAACTAAAGATGAACCATACGACATCACCGTGCCCTTTGAATGCCAGGGTGAAAAAAGACTAAAAGTCAGGGGGCTGCATTCAACTCTCTGCTTAGTAACTAAGAAACTGTGAGGTGCCAGGCAAGCCCCATGAGCCCTCACAGGCTCGTTTATCCATTCAATGAAAGATTTAGAAATACTCTCCAGAGTGACCCCAAGTTCAGAGATTTCAGGATTATTCTTAGAAGTGACACTGATGAAGGAGAAGCAAAAGCTTCCTACCAATTTTTACACACACGTCTTGACCTTGCTGAGCAAGGGAAAAACCATTTTTGTGTCTCCTGTGCTGCACTTGGGGTCTTGGGAACAGGGTCAGTTTTCAGAAGAGAATGCTGGCCAGGCAGACAGGGCTCAGGGCTGGGCGCCAGGCTCCTGGTCTTGCACGCAAGCAAGCAAAGCTGAGAGCAGGGAGATGTCCATACATGTGACAGCACAGGTGGCTGCCATGGACCAGAAATCGTGGAGCAAAAAGAGTTCCAGGCTGGGAGCTGTTCAGGAGACCGGGTTCCCATCTGACTGTCCCATCTGACAAGCTGATAGAATCTTGCTTACAGCAGCACTTGTCCAGTGTCTGGTATGTGCAGCATCCAAGATGGGAGCCATAGTCACCTGTGGCTACTGAGGACCTGAAGTGTTGCTTCTCCGTGTGACAGAGGAGCTGAATTCAAAGTTGTATTTCACACTGATTAGCTTTCAATAGCCACCTGAAGCCAGTGACTGCCGTCTTGGACAGCACTGATGTCACCCCTCTCCATGGTGTTTCTTCTCCCCATTTCCCTCCCCCTCAGCAAAAAGCCATGCCTGCCGCTCCCTACCTCCCAGGCATGTGTAGGGGCTGAACAAAGGAACTACTGTGGAGGACTGAGGGTCTGCTAAGAGCAGGTCCCTTCGGAGGTGTGAGGTGGCACTGTGCAGCCTCGCTCAGGGCAGTCCCCATTCAGATCCTTCTGTGGCCATGGGTGAAGGTCCAGGGCCCCAAGATTGTCATCTAAGATCTTCCTGTCCTGTGGCCTAAACTCTCTCCACTTCTCCCCTAAGATGTGCGTTTGCTGGATATCCAGTGCACTCAGAGTACCATCCAAGTTCCTTACTCTAGTTGCAGGGCTCTGCCCACTTCTACTTCACCATGAACCCCACAACTGTTTATTCCAAGTCCATGAGAAGGTTCTTCCACTCCTCAAACAAGCCAAGCTCGCTACTACCCGAAGGCCTTTGCATATGCTGGCCTTTCACAAGGAACCTTCCCTACACATGTCTTGCCAGATCCTCTTTATCCTGCAGAGCCCCCCGCACATGCCAAGTCCATTCCAGTAAAACAGATGAGACTCCCCGCCCTGTTATTCTCTCCTGTATCACCATGTTCTTTTCCTTCATAGCACTCACCACAGCTTCCAGTCATAATCCCCTGATGTCTCTCTGCTTAATATCTTTCTCTCCCTGTCCTGACAGCAGTCTTTCTTATCCTCCTCCATATCCCCAACACCTAGCACAGGGCCTGATGCATGGTAAGTGTGTAATATCTGTTTGATGGGAAAGTGGGTGAATGAAAGATCTCTCGCACTTTCTTCCTCTGCCCCTTTGCCTTCACCAGAGGTTCTCTAAGTGGGGTCCCCAGACCAGAGCCATCAACACCAGCTGGGAACTTGTTAGTGATGCAAATTCTCAGGCCCCACCCCAGAACCACTGAATGAAACTCAGGGCGTGACCCAGCAATGTGTTTTTCATAAAGTGATTCTAATGCACATTCAAGCGTGGGAGCTCTCGCTCTAGGCCATTCTGTGCTTCTGAAATAACCTCCCTACCCTTCAATCTCCTGTTCATCCTTCAAGTTCTAGCTCCAATGCTCACTCTCCCTGGACGCCTTCTTTTTTCTCTAACCACCTAGAAGTACAATTCACCATCTACAACTCCAAGACCACAATGTTTACCCCTGACAGCTAAAATGTATTCCCTTGTTTTAAAGGTGGCTCTATTCATGTCTCAATTCTCCCACCAGATTTTAAGTATCTTAAGGGCAGGGGCCTTGTCTTTGTTACCTTTGCATTCTCCCATCAATGAACAGAGTGATGTCCCTTTAGGAAATGGATTCTTGAATGAATGAGAGATGCACAAAAATGACCAAAGAAAAGGCCTTCCCCGTTCCCAAAACCCAGAGCTGCCCCACAGGCCCTGGCTTCAGATTTCCACCCTCAACTCTGGATTACCATTTTTATTTTGTTTGTTTGGGTGTGTTTTGGGGTGTGGAGGGGGTTTGGTATGCAAACGCAACAGACTGATAACTCCAACCAGCTGCTACTCACCTCTGTTGTCGTTGACAACAGAGAGAAGTGGAAAGCTATTCTTTTCCCAAAGAAAGAGAGACTCTTTTGATTACGTGACCCTCTTTAGCACAGTGACCATCCTACAGCCCCTGCGGTGTCATTTCTCCTAGTCATCTTAGCAGCTAATAAATGGCAACAGCAGGCTCCATTTTTCAGGCTCTTTATGTATATTCTCTCAAATCCTTACTGAGAACCTATGTGACTGGCTTCACTGTTTCCATTTTGCAAATGAGAAAAGCAGGGGGTCGGTGTCTGGGGCAACTCTAGCTGGCCAGTGGCAGAGCTGACCTGTGGGCTGTCTACTTCAAAGCCGAAGGGCTTCCACAAGCCATGATGGCCAGTTGAGTTGGTAGGAGGTAGAATCAGAGGCCAAGGCTGTGGTCAAGTCTAGCAGGGTTAGTGACTGCATGCATCTTAGCCCAATTCATCTCTCAAGGTCATGAGAACAGAGAGAGGACAGGACACCAAATAGCTTAGGGCCTCACTCCAGGACCACAGTCCTATCCAGAGCCCCTCAAAGGGGATTTTGGGGTATCCTGGGCACATTTACAGAAGACATACATTTCCTTGAAAACCTGCAGGCAGTTCTAGGTCTCAACAAGGAAACACCTCAGCAGGTGTAATATACAGACCTCAGCAGGTGTAAAAGGGCAGACAACCTCAAGAGGGAAGCACGTTGCAGCTCCCAAACAGGCCCAGCTTTCAAGGAGCTGGGAGGGTAGTGAAGTGGCCAGGTACACACATAGCTCCTTCAATCAATGACAGGGGAAGCAGCTCCAGAGTGGAGGCAGCAGCCAAGTGTTCCAAGGATAGAGAGATGACTGCTGGGAGGGACAATCTGAGAAAATTCCCCAGAGGAAGCAGCATCCAAGGCCAGCCTTGTCAGACATTCATAATTTCCTGTGTTCTCAGTCACCATTCACCTGTCCCCTACACACAAAAACACACCCACACCAGCTTTCATTTGAGCAGAGGGAGTCACGTGTGGATGGGGGATTGAACTGGATGAATCTGGAGGTTCCTTTCCACCCTGGTATCCTATGATTGCAGAGATCTGGAACATAGCCATTCTTCTATCCCATGTATATACCCATCAACCATCTACCCATTCACCCACTCATCCACTTACTCCTTCATCCATCCACTCATCCATGCAACCATCCATTCATCACATAAGCATGTTGTTGATGGTACCTGCCTAGCACCATATAATGAAAACACAGGGAAGCCAGGATGGATTCCCATCTTGAAAGCCACTGACATCACACTGGGCACATCAGGCTTTGGGTAGTTGTTATAACTAAGTGATATACATTTCTACTAGTCTTGACAATGAAGTTAGTTTACAAACAACCACAGAGTAGAATAAGATATTGTTTTAGAAGTGCTTCTCATTGTGCCTGGCACATAGTAGACAATGAATAAATAGTTGACTTCCTGCAAGTGTCAACTACTGTGCTAAGCTTTGGGATAAAATGATGAATGAGGTAGACTTGATCCCTGCCATCATGGAACTTCTATCTTAGGAGAGAGAAACAACAAGTAAGAAATAAACGTGAATCACAGATTGTGATAACTACTATGGTTGTAACAAAGAGCTTAGAGAATGTAACAGGCAAGGATGGTTACCTGGACCAGCCAGAGGAAATCTCCCTGCGTCAGGGACCATGCAGCCAAGCACAGCACGTGCAAAGGCCCTGAGGTGAGAAAGCACTCGGCCTGTTTCAGGACCTGAGAGCTGAATTATCAGGGGCAAGGGAAGAGAAGGAGGAGATGAGGTCAAAGACGCAGGCAGGGGCTAGATCACATGGGTCCTATTATAGTCATGGCCAGCAGTAAGGTTTTATTCCTATGCCGTAGGGAACAGTAGATGATTTTTGGGTTTACTTTGTTTTGGTTTTGTTTTTCTTGAACTATAGTTAATTTACAATATTGTGTTAATTTCAAATGTACAGTAAGGTGATTCATATATATATATATATATATATATCTTTTTCAGATTATTTTCCATTAGATGTTATTAAAAAATACTGAATCTAGTTCCCTGTGCTATACAGTAATTCCTTTTTGTTTATCTATTTTATATATAGTAGTTTATATCTGCAAATCCTGAACTCCTAGTTTATTCCTCCCCTCTCCCTTTCCCCTTTGAGAACCATAAGTTTTCTATGTGAGTTTGTTTCTGTAAATAAATTTGTTTTTGTAAATAACTTCATTTGTATTATTTGTAGATTCTACCTATAAGTGGTATCATATATCTGTCTTTCTGTGGCTTGTGATAAGTGCTATGTCACTTCAGTTGTGTCTAACTCTTTGCAACCCCATGGACTGTAGCACCAGGCTCCTCTGTCCATGGGGTTCTCCAGGCAAGAATACTAGAGTGGGTTGCCATACCCTCCTCCAGGGGATCTTCCTGACCCAGGGATCAAACCTGAGTCTCTTGCATTGGCAGGCTGATTCTTTACTCAGTCTGATACTTTCTAGGTCTATCCATGTTGCAGAAGTTTTTTAAGCAAGAGGTGGTATTACCTGATAAAATGAGTAAACAATCTCATCTTCAACCTTATGAGAGATGGGTCTGGCCAATGTCACTGTGCCCATTTTACAAATGGGTAAACAGAGGCACCAGGTGATTAAGGGGCTTCTCCATCTGTTCTGGATCTGTAACTCTGTAACCCACCCCAGCTGGCCATTTCAGCTTCCTCCTGCCTTCTAACAGTAAAGGTCCTTCTACAAAATACACCCCGGCATAATCCCCAGTCCCAGAGCAAATAATAGAAGCAAAAGAGAGAAAAGAAGACACGAAACTTGGGATGAGGGGGGATCCTGTCTCCAGCAAGGCTTCAGCACAGCAAACATTAATGAGCATGTCCTGGAGCTGAGATGGACATTTTTGGCTCCATATCACACAGGCAAAATCCTCAACGATGCTAGCTATTGCCAGAACTAAAATGGTCTTCTCAAAGGGAAATTTCTGAAAACCTATTACTTGGGGGGGGGGGGGGGGAGGCTTCCCAGAATCCTGATGGCCGGCCAGCCTCATATATTCAGCTTCCTCCAAAAGATGATACTCAGAAGAGTGCTGCCAAAAAAATACTGCCTTGAGACTGAGGGAAACACACCATCTTATATTTCTGGTGGATGTGCAAGAAGTCATATATTTATGAAAAGCAATCTGGCAGGAGTTATTAAAAATTAAAATTAAAATTTCTGACCTCTGCAGCTGTTGCATAGTGAGTGAGTGGAAAAGAGAAAGGCAGACACAAAATACAGCACTGAATAGACCTCTGCAAAACCCAACTTGGGGAATGAGGCACTAGAATTCTCCAGCCCTGTCTGTGTCCATCCTCTCTACCGTCCACTCAGGTCCTTCTCTTTAAGTCTCACAAATGGGAGTAAGGGCAAAAATAGCATCTGCCATGTAGAAAAACTGCATGTAACTAATACATTTCTGTCTTCCCTCCCGATGTTCAATAGGTAATACCAAAGGATGCCGCAGCCCGGAGGAGGGAGGACAGAGCCAAGTTGGGTGTCCTTGGACACGTCACTTCATCTACCTGGGTCTTGGATCCCACTTCAATGGGCATGATCACAACAGCCCTGTTGGGTACAGATGGCCAAGCCCAGGCTGAGAGAGACAAAAGGGTTCCTTCAGGGTTACGCAGCTACAAGGCGGCATAGCTGGGCCTGGAATCCAGGCCTTTCCAGTGAATATCACAGGAGTCATTACTGTCCCTAATCATTGAGAGCTCGCTCTACACTGGGCATTGTGCTAAGTACTTTGCATGCATATCACATTTGATCTGCGCCACAAAACTATGAAGCAGGATCATGGTAATGGTTACACAACATGCCAATAAACCTAATTATTATTATTAATCACTTTTTACAGATAAGGAGACTGACACACAGAGAGGTTAGTCACTTTGCCCAAGATTCCACAACCAGAGAAGATGAAGCCTGAAAATGAATGCAGGAGGTCTTACTCGGAGCCCAGACACCCAACCACTATGTTACCCTGCCAGGGTTATCTCTGAGGCAAAAGTGTGTGTGTGTGCAAGTGTGCCATATGTACCCTATCTTTATAATATACATGAAATCATACGTGTATATACACAAATGTGTAACACAATGACATACACACATACAGATGTATATAGGTAATTGTGAAGTATATCTTTCTGTTTTTGCTATGCATTTTATGCATTTTTATGCATATTTATGCAACTATTACCTGGGTTATTAAAAAACACTGGGTCATCCCCCTGGGAAAGAGAAAAAAAAATATCTTATTTTGTAAAAAGGTCCTAAGAAGAGGTGTTGAAAGTGAAGGAAGGAGGTGCCTGTGATATTTACATGCAGTTCCACCTTGGTCAAAATCCAGTATACACAGGTCTCAATGACACCACACAGGTCCAGGATCAATTCCTGAGAATCAAGCCTATCCACAGGATGCTCTGTTTTAGGGAGCTAAAAGCTTAAAACTGGCTTCAACAGAGGACTCTCTTAGTCACAGAGCAAGAAATTCAGAGGCTGGCAGCTCCTGGGGTTGGTTCATTCTTTGACACCAGCAAGGACCCATGAATGATTTCTCTCCTAGTGGGCTGCAAGTGGCTGCAGCACTTCCCCATAGATGACAACGAAGGGGCAACATTTTCACCACGGATCTCTTTCTCTGAGTGATACATACTTTTTCCCGGAGCCCGCCTCCTTCTAGACCTTCCCTGCATCCCATTGGCCAGAATGGGGCTGTCATGTGGTAAGAACTAGCCAATCATTGCAAAGAGAATGTCATTGACTTCGACCAGTTAGGAGTGACCCATTGAAGGGCTGCTGCTGCTAAATCGCTTCAGTCGTGTCTGACTCTGTGCGACCCCATAGGAGGCAGTCCACCAGGCTCTGCTGGCCCTAGGATTCTGCAGGTAGGAACACTGGAGTGGGTTGTCATTTCCTTCTCCAATGCATGAAAGTGAAAAGTGAAAGTAAAGTTGCTCAGTCTTGTCCAACTCTTCGCGACCCCGTGGACTGCAGCCTACCAGGCTCCTCCGTCCATAGGATTTTCCCGGCAAGAGTACTGGAGTGGGTTGCCATTGCCTTCTCCCACTGAAGGGCAGTGGTACTCAAATGAACACAAACAAAATCATACTAGAATTCAGGAAGCAGGGAGGAAGATGGATGACTTTGGACAGGCAAACGGGAGTGTCTGCCACACCCAGTGTTTATCTCAATTCAGCCCCAGATAGCTTGTGGCTTAAACCCCTATTGAGGATAACTCTAAAACCACCAGTTTTTTTGTTGTTGTTGTTGTTGTTGTTGTTTTAGTTTTTATTCAGATGTTTGACCTTTGGTTTTTCCCCAGGGCACTTCCGAACTTTCCACCAGAGTTCTGATTCAGCCCTGAATGAGGCTTCTGTGAAAACTCAAAGAGGGCCAATGCTACAAATAAAAGCTTCCACCGTATCAAAAGTACATCCTCAGAAAGGACGAATATCGGACGATTCCGCTTATGTGAGGTATCTAGAATAGTCAAATTCACAGAGACAGAAAGTAGAGTAGAGGTCTGAAGGGGAGGGATTGGAAGCATTATGGGCTGAATGGGTCTCCCCAAAATTCATATGCTGAAGCCCTAATCCCCAATGTGATGGTATTTGGAGCTGGGAACTTTAGGAGGCAATAAGGTTTAAATGCAGCTTCCCTGGTAGCTCAGTGGTAATGAATCCACTAACAAGGCAGGAGATGCAGGTCTGATCCCTGGATTGGAAAGATCCCCTGGAGGAGGGCATGGCTAGCCACTCCAATATTCTTGCCAGGAAAATCTCATGGACAGAGGAGCCTGGAGAGCTACAGTCCATAGGGTCTCAAAGAGTCAGACATGACTGAAGTGACTAAGCAAGATTTAGATGAGGTCAGGAGAGTGAGGCCCCAGTGAAGGGATGAGTGGCCTTAAAAGAGAAGGAAGGAACCTAAGCACTCTCTCCACCATGTGAGGATACAGCAGGAGGGCAACTGTCTGCAAGTCAGGAAGGGAGACCCCACCAAAACCTGACCATGCTGGCACCATGATCTTGGACTTCCAGTCTCCAGAACTGAGAGAAAATAAATGCATGTTGTTTAAGCCACCCAATCTGATATTTTGTTAGGACAGCCCTGGCTGACAGAGAGTTAAGGGATACAGAGTTTGAGTTTGGGATGGATGAAAAAGTTCTGGGCAATGGATCATGGTGATGGTTACACAACATGCCAATAAACTTACTACTAAATTGTACAGTTAAAATGGTAAGTTTTATACTTTGGCCACCTGGTATGAAGAGCCGACTCATTGGAAAAGATTCTAATGCTGGGAAAGATTGAGGGCAAGAGGAGGAGGGGGTGATATAGGATGAGATGGTTGGATGGCATCACTGAACTCAATGGACATGAGTCTGAGCAAACTCCAGGAGACAGTGAAGGACGGGGAAGACTGAAGTGCTGCAGTTCATGGGATCGCATAGAGTCAGACAGGACCTAGCGACTGAACAACAACGTTATGTGTGTATCTTTTACAACAAGTAAAAGAAAAATCATGCTCCCACAGAAGCCCCAGGAGCTGTAGTGTCCGTTTTAGAGATGCAGAAACCGAATGACTTGCCTGGCATCTCCCGTGCAAGTCAGCAGCAGAGGCAGAGTTAGAACTGGGGTCACCCAATTCCGAGGCATCACACGGGGATGATGCCCCCCTTTCCCAGTCTCAGATGCCTCTTCACACTGGGGTCACATGTTGAAGGAAAATCCAGGCACCAGTGACAGTTCACTGGCAAAGGAAAACAGATCTCCTCTGGTTATTATTAGCCGGGCAAAGGAGCCGGGTGTGGAAGGCACCAGCTGTGTGGCTCTCACGGGAGAGGAGCCCAAGATGAAGTGCAAAGCCAGCGTGCCCGTGCATCTAGGCAGCAAGCCCTGCACTCACCACGGCCTAAAACTTTCCACCAAAATCCCAACGTGCAGCCACTTAGTTCTTGGGGGAGAATTAACGCGGGTCCCCAGGGCTGAGATTTTCCATGTTTAGCTTCAACCCAAAGGAAAATTTTGTTAGAAAGTTTAAAGGGTGTGACTATTTTTAAATGAAACATCAGGCCACAATGTCAGCACACCCACAGGAGTTAAAAGAAAAAAAAAAAAAACACCAAAAACCCTTTCATCTCACTGTTTTTTCCTTTTTTTCTTATTAAAATTCAAATGGCTAAACCATAGAAGAAAGTTAAGCAAGTTAATGCTTAATTAGCAGTCTACTATAGTTCTAGGAACTTACTTTATACTAAAGTAGTGGTTGCCAACTAGGCGTGATTTTGGCTCCCAGGGGATGTTTGGCAAAGTCTGGAGACATTTTTGATTATCATTTTGAGGTGGGGGCGGAGGGTTGGTTGCTACGGGCATCAGGTGGGTAGAAGCCAGGGCTCCTGCTCAGTATCCCATAGTGTGCAGGATAATCCCCCATTTCCCCCCATCACCCCCCACACAAACAATTTTCCAGCCCCAAATTTCAGTAGTGCAGACACTGAGAAACCCTCTCCTAGGCCAATGGTTCTCAAACTTGAGCTGCATCAGAATCCCCTGGAAGGCTTGTTAAAAATGGAGGTTGCTGGACTGCACCCTCAGAGCTGTGATTCAGTAGGTCTGGGGAGAGGCCCAACTTCATATCCAACCAGGTGATGCTGATGCTGCTGGTCCAGGGACTACAGTGTGAGATGCACTGTCTTGAGTCATCCTCACAACAGTCTTGAGGCATCAACACTGTTCTTCCTACCTTATGAATATGAGAACAAAAGCTCTAAAGGGCACAAGGGTTGCCCAGAGTCACTCAAACTGTTAAATGACAGAACCAGTATTCAAACTCAGATGTATACAATCTCCAGCCTCCATGTGGACCCCAAGGCTTTAGCACACAGTCACTGTGGCCTGGGAAGCCAGGATGGTACCATTTTGCAAGTGCCTTCTCCAACCACAATCATCCTCTATCAGTGATGCTTGTAAGTTTCAGAATAAGGGGACCAAGCTTAGAATTCCATAATCGTGTTCTCCTGGAAACACTGCTTACAAATCTAATATTTTTAAATAAGATCACTATTTAACAGTCCTTTCTGTGTTAAAACCTTTTGTGCCTTGTAGAAATTTTATATAGAAGAAATATTTTACCCATGATTTCATGCCTGATTGACTTTATGTGGGGACCCCTTCCTCATGCTTCATTCAGATCCATTTTATTGCATTTAAAGTTGTTTATATATCCATAAACCATAGGGTTTTTTTTTTTCTTCCCACTTGGATCCACCATGGGACATTTTTCTGCCAAATCTTGCATCACACTTGAATGGTGTAATGGAAATAGCATTGGACTGGGAGCCAGGAGACTTGGGTTCCAGCAGATGGGAAAAGGAAGTCTCAAAGTGGAATATTGCAACAGCCCATTTTCTCCCTCCAAGGGCTACTGACTCCCTGTGGACAAGGAATTACCACTGGGTCACCTTGCTATGTGGTTAAGCACTGTCATCCCTTTAAATCATTCAAAGTTCACAGGAGAAGAGTTTATGTCAGGCGGGGAGAAAGTAAGTGAAGTTCCTCAATTCTTAGGCCTCTAGTTCCAATCACTAGAGCTCACTTCTTTTATTAGAAATATCTTGGGACTTCCCTGGTGGTCCAGTTGGATAAGACTATATCCTTCCACTGCAGAGGGCACAGGTTTGATCCCTGGTCAGGAAAGGACGGTTCTACATGCTGGGCTGCACAACCAAAAGAGGGGAAAATAAAAATTTTTTAATGTCTTACTATATCTAAAGTGATATTTTTCAAAATTGGTTGGGAGGAGGGGGAAATGGGGAGTTTCTAACCAAGAAGTATAAAATTCCACTTATCCAAGATGATAAGAGTTCTAGAGATCTGATATACAACATTGTGACCATAGAAATCTCACAGTAGTGTATTATACACTTAAAACTATTAAAAGGGTATGTCTCATGTTAAATGTTCTTACCACAATAAAATTTTTTAATAATTTGTTAAGACAGTTGAGAGTTAAGCAAAAAAAAAAATAGTTTATATGTCCTTTTCAACATCTTTGTTCTAACTTACATTCTCATTTCCTCTCCCTATTTAAAATTCAAGATTAAATTAAAAACTAAGTCCTTGCACCCCCTCAAAAACTGGCATATCTTTTTTTTTCTCATTCCCCTAATGCCTCAAAGGCTAAGGATTCTCAAAACACAGTATTTCCACCTCTTCCATTTCTGCCATTTAGAATTCACTTTGTTTCCAGCCTCTCAAAATTCTATGTTCAACGGGCCAATTTCAGAGATTCCCAAGCATTTTTCCCCCCACATACTGGCTTCTGGTGAAAGATACACCTTCCTTTATACCCGGGGTCAGCAAATTATTGCCCACAGGTCAAATCTGGCCTTTTCTTTGTTTTTGTAAATAAAGTTTTATTGAAACACAAACTCACCCATTTATTTACATATTGTCTGTGACTGCTTTCGTGCTATAATTGCAGAGTTGAATAGTCACTGCAGAGACTGCAGAACCTGGAAAGCTTAAAATATTTAGCATCTGGCTCTTTAGAGAAAAGTTTGCTAACCCCTGCTCCACATACAAAAATAAAAATCAATTTCAGGAGAATTGCTTGTAAAATAAATTTTTATGAATAGTACTGCATCACTAATCCACACATAGGACTTTGGCCATCTTGTTGCTGATTCCACAACCAATATGACACAGTGCACATAGCTAGATTCAGTAATTATTTGCTGAGCCAAATAAATAAATTACTAATTAAATTTAAGGGGAAAACAGAATGAGATTTTACGTAAACTAAAAAAGCCTTTTCAGAAAAAGTGACCAAGTCTCCAGTGAATTAGTGACTAAGGCTCAGTTTTCTCATCTGCACATGGGGACCCACATTTTCCATCCTTTCTACTTTGCAGAGTTGGTTGAGGCTTGTAAATGTGAACATGTCAGACACCCCAGCAGGCAGCAGCATAGTGCTATACAAAAAGCATCATTTCTGGGCACAAAGATCTGAGTCCAAAGCCAGCCTTACCACCCACGCTACCTGTGGGATTTGGGTCACAGTCACTATCTCTCCAGTGGCTCAGTGGTAAAGAATTTGCTTGCAATGCAGGAGACGTGGGAGACACAGGTCCAATCACTGGGTTGGGAAGATCCTCTGGAAAAGGAAATGGCAACCCACTCCAGTGTTCTTGCCTGGAGAATTCCATTGACAAGGTAACCTGGCGGGCTACAGTCCATGGGGTCACAAAGAGTTGGACACAACTGAGAGACTAATGCTCTCACTCTTCACTTTATCTCTGAACCCTGTATCTTCATCCATGAACTGAGAGTTCTATCACCTATTTTAAGCAGATTGCTGAGAGAACTAGGTGTGATAAAATGAAGTCAGGTAGAGCAACTAAAAGTAACCAGAACATAGTAAGTGCTTAATTTTCATCATATCTAGAGGCAGGTAAAGGCAGGGATGGGAGAGAGTTGAGGAGAGTGATGCATTCACCTTGGGTGCAAAATTGAAGGAGGCACCAAAATTCAAGTTGGATTCTATTTTAATGCAATATCTTTTAAAAAAATCAAAATCAATACCAAAAAAAAAATCTACAAAGAATAAAAGCTCACAGTCATTTCAGTTGCTCAGTCATGTCTGACTCTCTGTGACCCCATGGACTGCAGCACGCCAGGCTTACCTGTCCATCACCAGCTCCCAGAGCTTACTCAAACTCATGTCCATCACGTCAGTGATGCCATCCAACCATCTCATCCTCTGTTGTCCCCTTCTCCTCCTGCCTTCAATCTTTCCCAGCATCAGGCTCACAATCTTAAATAAAAATAGGATCTAATAGTACCAGGATTAGGGTGAGGAGAATGAGGCAAGTCATGCCAGTTTGGGGTCATAGGCTGTCTTTATATAAAATGTGGTATTTTGTTTAGCAAGAACTTTTTACATTAATTTTTATTTTTAAATATTGCACTAAAATATTAGATATCTTGATCACTGACTTTTTTTTCACATCTGGCCCTTAAATTTTGTGCTCAAGCAGAGTGCCTTGCTTACCTCACCTACCCCCAGCCCTGGGTAGAGCCCTACAAAATATCTACTAATGTGCTAGAAAGTGCTCCCAGGCCCATGGTTGTAAAACCTGGCTGTACAAGAGAATCAATCAGGGGAATTTAAAACATGGTAATAATACAACCGTATGCTCCCAGGTGGTGCTAGTATTAAAGAACTCACCTGCCAATGCAGGAGGCATAAGAGCCTGAGTTGGGAAGATCCCCTAAAGCAGGGCATGGCAACCAACTCCAGTATTCTTGCCTGGAGAATCCCATGGACAAAAGAGCCTAAAGGGCTACATTCCATTGAGTTGCAAAGAGTTGGACAAGACTAGCAATTTAGCATACAATGATAAAACTGATGCCCACGCCCAGCCCCCAGACCAATTCATTGGAATGAAGAGAGATGTGGGTGGTACGGACATTTGGTAATTTTTAAAAAGATATCCTAACCACTTCCTCTGCTAAAGCTCCAATACTTTGGCCACCTGATGCAAAGAGCTGACTCACTGGGAAAGACCCTGGTGCTGGGAAAGACTGAAGGCAGGAGGAGAAGGGGATGACAAAGGATTAGATGATTGGATGGCATCACCAACTCAGAGTACACGAGTTTGAGCCAACTTCAGGAGATGGTGAAGGGCAGGGAAGCCTGGTATGCTGCAGTTGGGGTTGCAAAGAGTTGGACATGACTGAACGACTGAACAACAGCCACTTCACACTCGCTAGGATGTCTATCATCAAAAAGACAGACAAGTGTTGGTGAGGATATGGTGAAACTGGAACTCACATACATTGCTGGTGGGAATGTCAAATGGTACAGCTGCTGTGGAACACAGTTTGGTGATTCCTCATAATCTAAACAGAGTTACCACATGACTTGGAGATTCTGCTCTAAGTACTGTGCGTGCTCAGCCGCTCAGTCATGTCTGACTCTTTATGACCCCATGGACTGTAGCCTGCCAGGCTTCTCTCTTCATGGAATTTTCCAGGCAAGAATACTGGAGCAGATTGCCATTTCCTCCTGCGGGGGATCTTCCCAACCCAGGGTTCAAACATGCATCTCCTGGGTCTCCTGCATTGCAAGAGGATTCTTCATTCCTTGAGCCATTGGGGGAAGCCTGCTACTAGGTATAGACCAAGAAAACTGAAAAACGTTCCGTTCATACAAAAGTTGCACACAAATGTACACTATTTGTACACAAATGCAGCACTATTCACAATAGCCCAAGTGCGGATACAATCCAAATGTCCATCCACTGAGAAACAGACAAACAAACTGTGGTCTAGCCATATGATGGAATATTACTTGACCATAAAAAAGAATGAGGTACAGACATATGCTACAACATTTTCAAGGTTCAAGGTATGAACCCTGAAAATATTATGCTGAGTGCAAGAAGCCAGACACAAAAGGCCATGTATTGTATGACTACATTTATATGAAATATCTAGAATAGGTAAATCTACAGAGACAGAAAGTAGGTTGGTGGTTGCCAGAGGTGGGGGAGAACAGACCCCAGTCTGCAGAGCAGGCCCCTGGAGTGATGCAAATATTTTCCTGGAGTGATGAAAATATTCTGGAATTGGACAGTGGTGATGGTTGCACAGCCTTGCTCTTAATGCTAAAAGCAATTGAACTGTACACACAAAAGGAGGAGATTTTATATTATTTATATCTCAATTAGAAAAAAAAGGCCTCGACATGACACTAACATGCAGTCAAGTCTCCATCTTTATAAAATGGGTGTGCTGGTAGTCGCCCATCTCAGCAAGGTCAGGGCTCTGACAGCGATCAGACTAGGGGAGCTTGACAAGGCAGGGCTGTGCCACTTCCTCCGCTAACCAGAAGGTGTTAGAGAGGACAGTATCTTCCCCTTCACCCTGTTCCTCTTTGCCCAAATCAACAGGGACTGGTCCACAGCTCCAGTGGGGGGTGGGGGAGGAAGTGGGTAGCATCTACCCTTATCAGGAGTTATCGCCTCATTAGGATCTGTCTCCCAAACTGTGGCAGATGCCAGTTTTGAGCCACATTATCCATAGCAGAAATGATCTGGAGAGAGGGAAAAAAAAAAAAAAACAAGGCACGGGTGCCAAGGAAATACACGCGAACTAAGAATAGCTTTGGCGCTCAGCACACTGTGCAGAAAGGTGAGAAGGTTGCTCTCCCTGACCCAGCGAATCTGAGATCTCAGCTTCTTTTTAAGAGAAAAAGCAAGCACTCCAGTCTTCCTAGCAGCCTCCATTATCAGGAAGCATGAAAGGTTGACTAGGAAACCACATCAGCTCTGCCGTGTCCAAAAATACAATCAAAGCTTAGCCGGCGTCTCCTGTGATTCCCATGCAAGGGGCCGAGTCCTGGCTTCTTTCTGTCTGCATGCTTGTCCCCATTACCTGGCTCAACAGACATGCCTTTGAGGTAGCAACAGCCTTCGGAAGGGAGGAAAATTCTCCCCCTGTGGAAATCCCCTTTGGTACAAAAATAAGCACTGGGTTGGTTATTTTCCTATTTCTTTTTTTTTTTTTAAGGTGAGCTAGGTGACTTGGGTGCTAGCTGTCTGCAGGGCAAAGAAACCTGGTGATGCCAGATCATTAACACAGCAGAAACCACCAAGCAGATGCCTCACAAATATAATGGTCTCAAGTCCCCAAATTGCCGGGAATATTGTTTTATTTTGAAGTCTTCTATGAAAACACCCCCGCATAAGTTTCACTTGGCTTGAGAATATGTCCACCCACACAAAAGGGTTGGCAATTTATTGTGCACACCGCCAGAGTGTATGAGCATGTGTGTGTGTGTGTGCGCGTGTGCGTGTGTGTATGCGCGCGAGCACAAGGATGTGCATGCATACAGTCATATATTACCCTCAGCTCAGCAACTTAGCACCTCTCCCAGGTGGCTTCCTGAGAGCTATCATTTGCACATCGGCCTCCTGCAAACTAGTTCCCCATCTCCAAGGGTTAAGACACTCAAATGCACTTCAAAAGGGTGATGGGATTGTGAACACAGAAACTGATGGTCAATCACCCCTCTCTCAACAACTGTCTTCTTAGTACAGAGCCAAATGCAATCATACTTCAAAAGTCCTCCAGCTGAAGGAGTGGTTAGTGAAGCTTTTCTTTTTTCCACTTTAGAAAACAGTAGGGGGTATTTGTGGGGCTGTTTTGTCTCCTGGGTTGTTTTTGTTTGGGAGGGGTAATAACTAGCTAAATTCCTCCTTGGAGGCAGGAAGCAAGATCAGATGACCTCAGATTCTTCCTTCTGTGCAAAATGTTGTTGAAAGTCCCCCCTTTCATAATACCTTGATATGATGGATCCCAACATAAACACAGATAGTCTCAATAGCTACATAAATTTGATTTAAGTATCATGGATACTTAACATGATAAAAACACAGAAGTCACTACTTATTCTCAGACCACACTTCCAGCAACTTCCCCACTTTGGGCCACAACCATAAAGTAAACTGTATATGAGGTCCTAGGAGAAGTTAGTGTTAATGAGGCCCTTGCACTAAAATCTACATGTTTTCTCCAAGAAGGCTATAATAGGCAGAATTCTAAGATGGCCGATTAAATTAAAAGACGCTTGCTCCTTGGAAGGAAAGCTATGACAAACTTGGTGTATTAAAAAGCAGAGACATCACTTTGCTGATAAAGGTCCATATGCAAAGCTATGGTTTTTTCCAGTAGTCATGGACAGATGTGAGAGTAGGACCATACAGAAGGTTGAATGCTGGAGATTTGATGCTTTTGAATTGTAGTGCTAGAAAAGACTTGAGAGTCCCTTGGGCTGCAAGGAGATCAAATCAATCAATCCTAAAGGGAATCAACACTGAATATTCACTGGAAGGTGTGGTTGAAGCTGAAGCACCAACACTTTGGCCATTTGATGAAGAGAGCTGATGCATTGGAAAAGACCCTGATGACGGGAAAGACTGAAGGCAAAAGGAGAAGGGTGCAACAGAGGATGAGGTGATTAGATAACATCCTCAACTCAATGGACATGAATTTGAGCAAACTCCAGGAGACAGTGGAGGATAGAGGAGCCTAGCTGCAATCCATTAGGTCACAAAGAGTTCAACATGACTTAGTGACTGAACAACAACATGACCTGTTATGTCTTTGTACAACCCTTACTTTTTGAGTGTGGGTAGAATATGTGGCTTGCTTCTAGACAATAGAATATGGTGAAGGTGATGGAATGTCATTCCTATAATTAGGACTCATTCTATAAAACTCCCATCCTAGTGGACTGGGGAACAAGACCTCCCTGCTGGCCTTGAAGAAACAAAGAGCTATGTTGTGAACCACTATAGAGATGGCACATAGCAGGGTCACTGAAGTGGAGGGACCAGGGCTAGGGTGAGGCAGATGAGGCATTCACCTTGGATACAAAATTTAAGGAGTTCCACAGACACAGAGAACAGTCTTACGGTCATCAAGGGTGATGGGAGGTAGAGGGATGGAATTGGGAATTTGGGGTTAGCAGAGGCAAGCTATTATATATAAAACGGATAAACAGCAAGATTCTACTGTACAGCACAAGGACCTATATTCAATATGCTGTGATAAACCATGATGGAAAAGAATATGAAAAAAAGTACATATGTATGTGTATAACTAAATCACTTTGCTATACAGCAGAAATTAACACAACACTGCAAATCAACTATACTTCAATAAAATAAAGTTTCCTAAGTAAATAATAAAATGTAAATAAACATATAATAAATAAAAATATAAATAAAATAACACATTTCCCTAAAAATGAAAAAATGATTAATGAACAAAATATTCAAGTATTTCTAAAAGACAGGCCATTGTTGATGGCTCATTTTATGACCCTGAATTAGTATGCAACAGGAGTTTTCCTTTCCAATCAGCCCTAGACCTGTAAGGCCAACACGTCCCCCACTTAGCAGGTTCATGGGGGTTGACAATGACATTCAGAGACTGGACAATACAGGCTTTACATGTGGTCATGCTTTTTATTATAGCACTTTAACTAACTTTCCCACTTAGCTCAGAATATAAGATCTTTTTTTTTTTTTTGGCTATGTCATGTGGCTTGCAGGATCTCAATTCCCTGACCAGGGAATGAACCCTCACCCTTGACAATTAGAGCACAGAGTCCTAACCACTGAACCACCAGAGAACTCCTTGGACAGATCTTTTGAGAGAGACATAGAAAGGAGCACATTTTTCCTATCCCCTCAAGCCTCAATGTGGTTCTGCTATCAAAACCACCTTTCCTGGCCAGCAGTCAGCAGTCAAACCCTTTCATCTTTATATACACCGAATGGCCAAACACAATGAATGCAATTTCAAGCTCAGTTTGAAAATTTGAAAATTCTGGATACAGCAAAGTTTGTCTATTCTTGCTAAAGGTGAATTACCAGGAAAGGAAAAGTAAATCTTTGGTATGAATGTCAATAGACTCCTATTTTAAGGAGTCTCTGCTAAACCAGATCTGATGGAAAAATTCCTCCAAAGGTTTCATTTATGGATTCATCTTAAACATATACTGAACGATGCAGAGAGATCAACAACAGGATCTGGAGTCAAACTGCTTGGATTCAAATCCTGACTCTACCGCCTATGATGTGAGAGTTGGACTATAAAGAAAGCTGAGCGCCAAAGAATTCATGCTTTTGAACTGTGGTGTTGGAAAAGACTCTTGAGAGTCCCTTGGACTGCAAGGAAATCAACCAGTCCATCCTAAAGGAGATCAGTCCTGGGTGTTCATTGGAAGGACTGATGTTGAAGCTGAAACTCCAACACTTTGGCCACCTGATGCAAAGAGTCGACTCATTGGAAAAGATCCTGATGCTGGGAAAGATTGAGGGCAGGAGGAGAAGGGGACGACAGAGGATGAGATGGTTGGATGGCATCACTGACTCAATGGACATGGGTTTGGGTAGACTCCGGCAGTTGATGATGGACAGGGAGGCCTGGCGTGCTGCGGTTCATTGGGTTGCAGAGAGTCGGACATGACTGAGTGACTGACTGAACTGAACTGAACCGCCTATGAGCTGTGTGACCTTGGACAAGTTCCCTTCACCTCTCTGAGCTGAAAAATGGAGGACTATCATACCATTCATATTAACAATTCCACATCAACACTTTGTTTAACTTCAGACCATCTTTAAGAATCTAGAAAACAGATTTCAATGGTATTATAAGCCCCTTCCCCTCCTAAACATATTGGGCTTCTGTATATTGGGCATTTAGGGCTTCCCTGGTGGCTCAGACTGTAAAGGATCTGCCTGCAATGTGGGAGACCCAGATTCAATCCCTGGTTGGGGAGGTCCCCTGGAGGAGGGCATGGCAACCCACTCCAGTATTCTTGCCTGGAGAATTTCATGGACAGAGGGGCCTGGTGGGCTATAGTCCATGGGATCGCAAAGAGTCAGACACAACAGAGCAACTAACACACACACGGCACATACCAAGCACCAGCACTCTGCTAAGCATTTTGGATACATTTCTCACTTAATCCTCCCTACTACCTGTGAAAGAAAAAATATTCCCATTTTATGGATGAAGAAACAGTTGCCTGGGACTTCCCTGGTGGTTCAGTGACTCTGCACTCCCAATGCAGGGGGTCCAGGTTCGATCCCTGGTCAGGGAACTAGATGCCACATGGCACAACTAGGATTGAAGATCCCATGCATCACAACTGAGACCCAACACAGCCAAATAAGAAAATAATTGCTTAAGGATGTTTAATGATTTGGCCAAGGTTACAGAGCTGGTAGGGGTTTCTCAGATGGCTCAGTGGTAAATAATCCACCAGTCAATGCAAGGAACATGGATTTGATCCCTGGATGGGAAAGATCCCCTGGAAGAGGGAATGGCAACCAACTCCAGTATTCTTGCCTGGAGAATCTCATGAACAGAGGAGCCAGACAAGCTATAGTCCATAGGGTTGCAGAGAGTCAGACAGAACTAAAGTGACTTAGCATGCACGCACACACAGAGCTGGTAAATGGCAGATCCTGAACTCACACCCAGCTGTGTTTAACCTCAAATATGACACTTTTAGTCCCTGGGCCAGTTTCCAAAACTTGTCACCTGTATACCATTTTACCGACCTTTGCCATGGTCACTGCCATGTCTTTAAAATAGACAATTATTATTTCTTTAAAATTTTACTTCAAGTTAGTGGAAACCTAATATCACTATTCATTCTGGCCTTGTCCTACCTCATAATATCTGGGAGGCCATAATTTTGATATGCTAGTACTGTGTTTTTAATACAAATAAAATTAAATGTGTAACTATTTAAAATGCAAAGTGTTTTGCCCATGTGCCACACCCTGGGCCTAAATCACTATGTACATGTACCATTGCTGGTCAATTTGCCACAGTCTGGGATGCTTGAGACTCTGGAAGCAGCAAAAACAATGAAACGAGGCAGGCACCCAGAGGAGGAAAGAGAAAAAGCTAACATAATGGGTAGGCTACGCACTGCAGCTATGAAAAATTCTGCATCACTAAGAACATATTTTCTGCAGCAGAAAAGCATTACCCTGGGAGGTGGGCGACAAGGGTTGAAATCACAGTTCTTCCTTATGCCTGGGGACTAGACTGAGCCATAATAAGAGGAAAATAATAAATAAAATGGGCTTCCCTGATGGCTCAGCTGGTAAAGAATTCGCCTGCAATGAGCAGGAGACACAGGAGATGGGGTTTCAATCCCTGGGTTGGAACGATCCCCAGGAGGAGGAAATGGCAACTCACTCCAGTGTTCTTGCCTGAAAAATCCCATGGACAGAGGAGCCTGGCGGGCTGCAATGCGTGGGGTCATGAGAGTCGTAACCACAAAATGGGAATTGTATATCCTTATCCTTCTGAAGAGATTTGGACTAAATTATACAACCTTCCCCATTTCCTCATCTGATTCCATGACTTAAAAAGTAGGAAGATGGGATAATTGGGTGATCAGGATCAGTTAATATTCATTCATTCATTCCACAAATATTTGTTGAGTACCTGTTATATGCAAGGCCTGGTGCTGGGGATGTGGGTGAAATATATTATAAATCACTAGCCTTCACCAAACTTCTGCTCTACAGAGGCAGACGCTTCTGATGTGCCAACGAGTCTTTCCTTGATTCCTTATGGCAGTGGTTCTCAAAGTTTAGGGTGCATCAGATTCCCTGGAGGACTTGTTAAAACACAGACGCCTGGGTCCCGCTCTCAAAGTTGCTGATTCAATAGATTCTGGAATGGGATCTGATCCCTGGGTTGGGCAGATCACTGGATGAGGGCATGGCAAACTGCTCCAGTATTTTTTCCTGGAGAATCCCATGGACAGAGGAGCCTGGTGGGCTACAGTCCATGGGGTCGCAGAGTCGGACATGACTGAGCAGCTAAGCACAGCATAATACGTGTCAAGGTGACGTTAATTCACGCTGCTGGTTGGGGGCCCCACTTTGGGAACCACTGCCTTTCAGCAAGTCTACAAGAAAGGTACTTGTGCTTTCTTTGTTGGACAGCTGGAGAAACTGGGGCTCAGAGAGGTTAAATGACCTGCTCAAAGTAACACAGTAAGTAAGGGACAGTACCGAGATTCACAGCCGGTTATTTCTGACTACACCATCTCTGAGATTTGCCACTGCGATAAACTGTCTTTGTTTGAGCAGCAGGAGGGTGGTCCTGCCGTGCTGATTCAGTGAAGGTTGAACAGGTGCACTTTCCACCAGAATGTATAAAACGCAAAGAAACGAGTCCTCCAGCCTGTAAGCCTGGATGTTCCTGGTCTGGGAGCTCAAGATGATACTCGCCAGGCATCTCAGGTGAGACCTGGTCTCCAGGTGAAGGCACAACAGCTGCACCCCTCTCGCAACACCCTCGGCTAACTAATCTTCAGGGCTGGATTGACGTCAGCCACAGTGGAAACTGCTCTCCTGCCCTGACCTGTTTAGAGATTAAGAGAGCACAGAACAGAGAAGGGGGGGAGGGGGAGACAGAGAGAGAGAGAGAGAGAGAGAGAGAGAGAGAGAGAGAGGCAGAGGGAGAGAGGGAGACTATCAGAAAAAGTGAATGGAAAAATCTGCAAGCAGACCACCCACCTGTAAGAGCACGAGGTCAAAGGAAGCTGACCTCACACCGCTAAGTCATCAAATGCAAATGAAGAGAGATTCTCGTGCAAGGTTCCAGAAATATCTGGAGGGGGGCATTGTAGCCACATCTTTATTTTTCCCTTTTTCCTTTCTCTAAAGCTATATGATACTTGCTCCATAATAATCCTCTCACTGCCCCTCCTTGCTGCTGCTGTTCAGTTGCTCAGTTGTATCTGACTCTTTGTGACCCCTACGGACTATAGCATGCCAGGCTTCCTTGTCCTTCACTATCTCCCAGAGTTTGCTCAAACTCATGCCCATTGAGTTGATAAGCCCCTCCTGGGATCTGCCAACTTACAGAAAAAGTATTCAATATAATCACACTGCTTGTCTTTCAGAGAGAAAAGAATCAAGTGAAAGTTTCTAGTGAGGGTTGGAAGATATTGGAAGATTCAAGTTGGTTAAAAGTAAAGTGAAAATTAGTTATAAAGAAGAATGTAATGAGAAAAAGAAATATTTGGGTGAGTATTTGCAGGATAGAGTGGTTAACAGTAATCAACTTAAGAAGTGGCATCAATATCTTCTATTTGTATCTCGTGTTGAAATGAAAACAATCCATATATGGAGAAGCAAAACATGGACTATATTTAAATAGAACCTGTCATACATCCATTTATATACATTTCCAAATAAACATCCAAAAAAAAAAATAACTGGAAAACTCATTCACTGTGGCCTTGTTTATGCTTTCTTGCAAGACTAATTCTTTACTGAGTTTGGCTTTCTTCTGGATTATATTTTAGAATCTGCTGGCATGTTTACTGAGTGAGGCTGCCTTGAGAGGAAAAACAAGGCTTCTGAAATATGAACAAATGTGGAAATGAACACCTACCTTCACCTTTAAGGGACTTCGTCAAGGCAAAATATTCCTAAGCAACCAGCCTTAGGAATAGAATGGTAAACAGAAGCACAATTCATGAAAGCTGCCCTTTCTACTATCTGAAGGATGTCTATAGTTTAGCTCTTTAAATATATCTCTAGGACACACAAAAAGCACAAAGATAATCCTGTCTTTGGGATCTAAATCCACAGAGGTCAAAGGCCAAAGAGATGCTAGCTGTTATGACAGCCACTCTGAGGTCGAAGAAGCTTCAATGTCCTGTGACTCTTACAAGAATGTGAAGTTGTTGGGGCTTCCCTAGCAGTCCAATGGTTAAGACTCCATGCTTCCAATGCAGGGGATGCAGGTTTAATCCCTGGTGGGGGAACTAAGAGCCCACATTCCTTGTGGTGTGGCCAAACAAATTTAAAAGTAAGATAAAATAAAAACAGCAAAGAAAAAGAAAACAACCTGTTAAGAATGTGAAATTATGTGCTATACAGCTAATAAATCACCATTCTAACACAATACAGGGAAACATTATGTATTTTGCATAAGCCCCCCGCTTGAGGTTCGAAAGCAAGTTACAGAATTTCTTTTGTACTATTAAGGCAACGAGGTAGCTGGGCAATGAAATATCACTTTCAATTCCAGTATTTAATTCACTGCAACATATAACTCTAGAGAACACTGAAACCCAAAATGAGCCTGAGGGCCTCTCATCAAATCCAACTCTAAGTGCAGAAAGACACAGAGCGGTGATGTGAACGTGCAAAGCCAAGAAGCAAGTTAATCCCAGCGCCGAGACTCACACTTGGTTGTGCCTCCCAGAACCAAGATGTATACCTAAGGATATGCACAAAATCATGTTCCATGGAACCCTCAGGGTTCCAATAACCCCAACTGCTTCAACCTAGTAGTTTTTTACTTTCACCTACTTTTTATATAGAAGTCTTTAAGATTTCACTTGGAAAAAAGGTTACTACCCCAGTTGTTGTCTCCTATAAAACAAATTCACTAGTTCCCTCCCTACCAGGTCTAAGTTATCTGACATAGTTTACTGAAAGGATGGTGATAAAGTGTGAGACACTTCTCTGCACCTTCACCTGTCCCCCCCACTGCAGCTCCTATGTCTTTCAACTGGCTTTACCCTCCAGAACAATTACCTAAGATACAGTTTACCAAAGTGTGGTATGTGTACGCCTGTTAATATCAGGGGATATTTAGCCAGTGCCTGCACATGGCATTAAATCACATAGAATCACGTGGTATGAAACGTATCCACTTTCTCCAATTCGTTTTCAACTACATCAAGATTATACCAAAAGAGTCTCAACTTGGTGCTATTCTATCCTTAACAACTTCCCAGTGCTTGTTAATCTCCTTCTTCTAAGCAGGTGTCTCTATTTCCTCATTTGTAATAACAATACTTGCCTCATAGGATGGTGTGAGGTTCAAAATAGATACGTGAAAAGCGCCCAGCTCAGTTCCCAGCATAGAAAACAGCCAATGTCAGCTCATGGGATCTTACTTTATGCCTATTCCTGTATTAGGTTCAGGAAGGCAGGGTTCGCTGATCCCCCTGCCTTCAAACAGCATACTCTTGACCCTGGCATTACTTTTTAGTCATCTGATACACGCTGGAACCAGACCCCCTCCTCCACTATGGCGGTACTTGAACACGTCTCTATCCAAGGACTTACCATACGCTAAATGCTCTTATGTACAAGTCCAGGTTCTCATAAGACAGCTCCTTGCAGGCAGGAACCACATCTCTTCCAGTTTCTTATATGACAGGTATTTGATATACCAGCGTTGACTGGACAGATACTGCAATTCACCATGATTACGAATTCTCAATCATGACAGGCATAAGATAGCAAATGAGCTGGATTTTTAAACACACCAACATACTGCTTGGCAAGAAGCCAGGGCTTAGGCTTCTTAGGTTAAGAGGGCCCCTACCCTTAGCTTTGAATCCACAAAGAACCTTGGACCCAGACATCCAATACCATCTCAAAAAGCCAAAAATCCCACTACATTGTGAGGGTAAAATGTATTGATTTCCTAAATGAAAACATTTAAAACAAATCACCAACTTGCATAATCTTGTTTGGGCCTCTCCTTATTTTTCTTCATTTCCAATATACCAGGAAACTAAGCAGAAGGAACATCGCCTAGATCGCTCTCAACCTCTAGAAAGTGTTGAATAAACAAGAATCTTGCATGTTCAGTGCATTATATACTATATATGAAAATTAACTTCTCCCAAGAACAAATTAAGCAGCCAAGTTGACTGGGGAAAAGCTATTTTGCTGGCATTTAGCTATTTGGATCTGTAACCCTGATTAATGCTTTATCTTAACTTCCTTATTAAAATAAAAGTAGAGATTAATACTACTCAAATGATAGTAGATTATATTCTTCGGGGAAAAACAAAAAATACACCTGTGACTTTAAGAACATTTGGAACCATGGTTTTACTTACAGTAAAACCTTGCCAGAGATTTCTGTTATAATGAAACAGAAACAGGGGAAACCGCGGATCTGTTTGTCCACGGGGATCGAAAGTCCGAGAGTTTTGAAATAACAGAGAAATGGTCAAATAAGAATATAAGATTTTGAAGCTGTTTCTAAAAGTGCATAAAAAGAAAATAAGATTAAGTAAGAAGAGCAAGATTTAAAGTATTAAATGCAGATCACCTCGATATTATAAAGTGGAAAAAATATCAAAAATGTTTTAGTGAATGCTTTTGGGTGGTACGATTATTGGACTGCTTTGTACTCTTTAACACTTTTACATACTATCCAAATGTTCAACAAGGAGCCAGATTTTCAAATATAAAATACAGGGAACAGGCGGAAAGGCGGAGTGATTTGCGCTTAACACTCCAGAGGATATAGAGTTTTCTCTGATCTTGGCCCCTTGAATGCTATATTTCAAGAAGATGCAAGCAGGGACCTGTAAAGACAGTGAAATGCCAGCTAGGGAGGCTTGCTTAGTTAAAAGAAAAAAAAATTCATTGGCAGTCAGTCCCCTCAGGGCAGACACTGTTACCAGCAGTTCTGAAAACAGTTTGTTCCAAATTAACCTTTTGATGAGAATCTCCAGCAGGCCCAGAGGTGAGAGGCCCTATCCCAAGCAGGGGAGCCAGGAGCAAAAAGCAGGGAAGTGTTCAGACCAGGAAATGAATGGCATATCTTCTCCCCACCTCAAGAAGGCCTGAGAAGCAGAGTGCCCCATCCCCACGTGGCCCAAAAGGAGAAACATCCTGGGATTTGAACGATGAGTTTCTAGAACAGGACGCAGGGACCTGGTTTCTTTCGGCTATGAGATGCTCACGTGTCAGTGAGCTGCGGGAGCTCTGAAAGTCATCCCCAGGGAAGCAGTCACCACCACCCTGAGCCGTGGGGCAGTAACGACTGCCAGCCTTTCTGCGCACACCCCCTCCCCGTCCAGGCCTCTCTTTCTTTAAACCTGTCCATCCTACTCTAGTGCTGAGTTGTGTCCCCTCCAAAATTCATGTTCCCCTGGAATCTTAGGATATGACCTTATTTGAAAACAGAGTCCCTGAAGATGTAATTAAGGTAAAAATTGAGAGGCGATCATACTAAATTAGGGTGGGCCCTGAATCCGATGAGTGTGTCCTTATTAGAAACAGAAATAGAACACACAGAGAGACACAGGAAAGAAGGCCATGTGAAGACGGAGGAAGAGGCTGGATGATGCAGCCACAAGCCAAGGGCCACCTGAAGCCACCAGAAGCTGGAAGCAGCCAGGAAGGATCCTGCCCTGGAGCCTTCAGAAGGAGCACGGCCCTGCTGATGACTTCATGTGGACTTCTGATCTCTGAAGCTTTGAGAGAATACATTTCTGTAGTAAATTTGTGGAATTTTGTTACAGCAGCCCCATGTAATGAAGACACCTACCACCCCAAGTTCTCCACCCTGGCCCCGTGATCCCAG
This sequence comes from Muntiacus reevesi, assembly GCF_963930625.1. Taxonomy (NCBI): domain Eukaryota; kingdom Metazoa; phylum Chordata; class Mammalia; order Artiodactyla; family Cervidae; genus Muntiacus; species Muntiacus reevesi. The sequence goes on from NC_089261.1 coordinate 16,185,560, forward strand.
CTCCGACACATCACCCTCTCCCTGTGACTTCTCTGTTGCTCTCTTCATTCCAAATGGGGCAAGTGGCCCCAAAATGTTTCTAAGGGGGTCCTGCCACTTACCGGCTGTGTGACACTGGATATATATTACATTAAATTCCCGAAGCACCAGATTTCTCATCTGAATACTGGGAAGAATAATGTGTTAGGTATATCCTGTTACTAGGATGATCAAAGAAGTAATCCATGCAAAGCAGCTAACATTTAGGAAATATCCAACTGATTTTATCTCTCCTATCCGGTGATGCTTTTACTCAGCTATTTATGCCCCTTTCATTGACAGTTATCCCTAAGCTGATCTGCACAACCTTGGATAAAAGTGGAGCTGAGAGAATAATGAATGATTCTAAGGTTTCTGGAACTGGGTAGGAAAATTAGCAGTTGCTAGATAATAAATTCCAAAAATGGTATCGCTTTACAGTTTGCAAACTGCTTCCACTTTATGAGTTGTTTGAGCCTAACAGTAACTTTGCAAAGTGGAAGTTATTATCCCTGTTGCTTAGACGAAAAAGCAAAGCTCAGAGAGTTGAATTTTGATTACTAGGCATTGAACCTCTATAAGATCCCTGATTTGTCCCGTCTATGCCTGCCTCTGGGGCTTCTCTGGTGGCTCAAGCTAAAGAATCTGCCTGCAATACAGGAGACTTGGGTTCAATCCCTGGGTTAGGAAGATCCTCTGGAGTAGGGAATAGCTACCCACCCCAGTATTCCTGACTGGGAAATCCCATGGACAGAGGAGAATGGCGGGCTACAGTCCATGGGGTCACAAAGAGTCAGACATGACTGAACGGCTACCACACACACACACACACACACACACACACACACTCACACACACACACACACCCCTGCCTCTGTCTCAGTGTCTGGTAATAATAAGTGCTGGACAACACTTTAATGAAAACGACAAGTGAGGACTTCCCTGATGGTCCAGTGAGTAAGAACCAGCCTACCAATGCAGGAGACATGGGTCCACTCCCTGGACCAGGCAGATTCCACATGCCGAGGGGCAACTAAGCCCATGCGCCACAACTACTGAGCCTGTGCTCTAGAGCCTGCAAGCCACAACTACTGAAGCCTGTGAGCCTAGAGTCCGTGCTCCGCAACAGAAGCCACCACAAGGAAAAGCCCACTCACTGCAACTAGAGAAAGCGCAGCAACGAAGACCCAGCGCAGTCATAAATAATTTTTTTTCAAAAAAAGAAAATGATGAGTGATAAATTTTCACATGCAACAGCTAAATAGAGTGTGAATGTAAGGATCTGAACGGGGTGGGGGGACTGTGAGTCAGCAGAGCATCTCAGAGGGATGAGGTCAATAAAGGACACTCGGGTACCCAGGATCACAGTCACAGGGTGAAGGTCCACAACAGCAAGTGTCGGGGGGTGGGGGGATACAAGGTCACCCAGAGCCATTACTCTACCAGCATCAGCCTGTGCCTCCTATTTTCTACCCCCAAATCTAGATTAGAGATCTAATGAGCCCCCAGTGCACTTAGGAGAATGCTGGGTCAGAGAACTCTCAGCTGAGATGACCACGCACTCAACCTTTTAATAGATTCTTAGCTGCATACTCGTACATACCAGACAGCAGGCAAGCAATGGAGAGGAACACAGATATGGCCTCTGCCATCAGGCTGATCCCAGACTAAACCTGTCCTGGCAAATCCAGGGAAAACTGTCCTGTCTGTGTATTTTCTATGGACCCTGACAAGTTTAGAAGCTTTGGCTTGAGATATACCCTAAAAATGTCCCCCTTCTTTCAAGACCTGATTCAAATAGCTCCTCTACCTCGGAGCCTCTTTAAGCCTTGAAGAAGATTTAAAATCTCTCTGCACACTCTCTGCGTGCACACCCAGAACACCCTCCCACCCTCTCCCCCACACACAGAGTTACCAAAACCTTCTCTACCATTAAGCAGACTTGGAGGAAATGGCCAATTTATCATTTTTGCCAAATGCAAGATTAGCAAAATAATTTCACTTCTGTTTCTCCCTTTTTTCCCCAATTCAACGCATCCTGACGTTGTCCACACTGGTGATCCTCAAATTACGAAACGTAAAACCTTGAGGCTCCTCAGATGAATTCTTGCGGGGGGGGTCTGTAAATTTCACGAGAATTTAATTTTGAGTTTTCACTTCAAAGCTAATTTTTTAATGGCACAAGTTAAATATATATATATGTGTGTATATGTGTGTGTGTGTGTGTGTGTGTGTATGTATATACATACACACCTGTTGGATGCCCATCTTGGAAACCAGTCCTGCCCAGCCATTTCAGTGCTTGTAATTTATGAACCTTTTGGTGCCAAGCTGTTCCGCTTTAATTATCACAGGTTAATGAGCATCAGACTGAAGCGGACTTAATACAGAGATAACAGGCTCCCCATGAAGGCCAAATCCTACCGTTCTTCCTTCCTCACGGGACAGGAGCACTTGGTCACCAAGGCGCACACCTGAGCCTCACCAAAGACAAAGCAGCCGTGCCGGAGTACCTGGAGCCCCATCAGGCGCCCAGGAAACATCTGGCTTTCCGTAAGGTAGCCTTTGCCCCACTGATGGGATCCACTGGAATATACTGGGTTTGTGAAACACTTTGTGTTTAAATTTTGCAAATGTGTGTTGTTTTAATCACTGTTTAACATCTACAAGTATAAGGCATTTACATCTAGGTTTGTGCAAGGGCGGTGCAGCGGTAGGGTGGGGGGTGGGAGGGTTGGGGGAATCTCCACATGGGCATTATCTGGTTGATATTTGGAACCAGATAATCCGTTGTTGTTGGGGCCATCTTGTGCACTGCAGGATGTTGATCAGGGTCCTCTTCATATGGGAGGCTAGTGGTACGTCATCCTCCCCAAAATCAAGACAACCAAAACTGTCTCCAGATTTCTCCAAAGGACCTCTGGGAGGGGGCAAAACTACCCCAGGTTAAGAATTTATCTTACATCAGTAGAGATTTAATTAAATAATTATTTACTTAAGATAATTAAATCTATATAACATTCCTGAAAGTCTTTTTTCCTTTATAAAAGGAATATTCTGTGAGCCTGTCAAACTCCAACTGACAGAGTATCATCCCAATGGATGGATATATCTGTAGACATGTTGGAATGTAATCAATACTCTGAATCCTCATTGTATCTGGCCTCTTTGTGCTCTGTTTTCCACCCAGCACCAGAGGATGAAAATGGGCAACTCACAGGTCAGATCCAGCCCATAAAAGTGTCCTTTTAATTGTGCATTAGTTGCCAAACTTTGAAAGTTAGGAGAAATCATGAAAAATCTGAATGTCTGACTTCTCCTGAAAAACAAACAGAAGGTCCAGCAATTCTGAGCCCACATTCATGCATGGAAACTCCAGCTGGTACACAGTACCGGTGTCTCCACCTTCCAGCCTGCTCTGTCTGCTCCCCGCCTTCCTCTCCTTATTATCTTTCATCCAGTCACCAGCAGCTCCACCAGGGATGGCTTTCTGATTCAAAGAGGAGGCTGACCTGAAATGCCCTGAGCTAGCAAGCAGCTTCGACCCTTTGTTTATTTCAGGGGACACTGCCCCATTCATTATGATGGCCTCTTTGGCATCTCTAAGCACTGGAGTTTGCAAACCTAAGCCCTGCATGACGCCTTGCACAGTATCCTAAAACACGACTCTGATCATGCTACTTTCCCGCTTATGAAATTTCACTGTCTCCCACTGCCCACCAAACTAAGTATTCAAAGCTCTTGGTGATGTGGCCCCAGTCTCAACGGTCAACTTCTGCATGCTCCACTACAAACTCCAAACCTCCTTGCCCTGTCCCCTATTAGCTGTTGTTTAGTCGCTAAGTTGTATCCAATTCATTGCAACCCCATGGAGCCCCACCAGGCTCCTCTCTCCATGGCATTTCCCAGGCAAGAACACTGGAGTGGGTTGCCATTTCCTTCTAAAGGGGATCTTCCCAACCTAGGGATCAGACGTGCACTGGCAGGCTGATTCTTGACTGCTCAGCCACCAGGAAAGCCCTGTTGGCTACTTACTTAACCTATCACTTACCCCCTATTGTCTCCTAGCCACCTTTCAATACCCATTTCATATACTGTCTCTGATAAACCTTATCTGGTGCATCAGACCAGGCATGATCTTAACCCTGCTTTCAATAACTCCTGTGTTGTACATATAGTTTGTTGGTGAACAAGTCCCAGAGCCCCAAAGAATAAGTAGGCGCATCCTCAGCTTTAAAAACAGTGTGGCAGAAGATAAATCCTCCATTAGGCATGTACTAGGCTATTTGATGCAATAATGGTTGTAATAACAAAACAGTCAAAAGTATCCTAGATGACTTTTACTAGTAAAATGTCAAACCACCAAACATCCATTTTATGGCTCTCCTTAGTGCTACTCACTAATTCCACATTCATGTGTGACAAAAGACAAGTGTTAAGTCATTTCAGTCGTGTCCAACTCTTTGTGACACATGGATAGCAGCACACCAGGCTCCTCTGTCTATGGGATTCTCCAGGCAAGAATACCGGAGTGGGTAGCCATTTCTTTCTGCAGAGGATCTTCCTGACCCAGGGATTGAACCCATGTCACTTTCATCTCCTGCATTGTCAGGCAGGTTCTTTACTCCTAGCACCACGTGGGAAGCCTCACAAAAGACTACACCTCCTCATATCCTTTAAGGTAAGGCATGGCCATGTGACCTGCTCTGACCAATGAAACACAAGCAGAAATGAGATGTGTCATATCCAAATGGAAACCTTCAAGGGCCAGTGGTCGTCTCTACATCCCCTTTATCTGCCTTATCTGCCTCTGTGATTGTGAAGGTGAAGCCTCCATCAGCCTATGCCCATGAGTGACTCTAATTAGCAAAAATTCCCCCCCCCCCCCAGCTGAGCTCATAGCATGAAATAAAGATAAACTGTTGTTGTGTTAAACTACGGAAATTTGAGGGTTATTTATCACTGCAGCATTTCTTAACCCATGCTGACTGGTACACATTCTATAGAATACAATGCAGCACTGTAAAAGATGAGACTAAACCATACAAAATACACATCTAACAACAAAGCTCCAAAATACAAGAACTAAAAACTCACAGAACTGAAGGGAGAAAAAAAATCCAATAATAATAGTTGGAAACTTTACTACTCCACTCTCAACAAATGATAGATATAGACAAAATCAGCAAAAATGGAGAAGGCTGGAAAAAGTAGGAACTGATTCCTATTAAGTGAAAAAAAACCAGAATAATGTATAAAGGTATAAATATATATTTATATACAAACAAAACAATGATGTGTATTTCCTACAAGTGCATATATGTATATGTAAACACACAGAAAACAGTCTACGTAGCAAGCTGATCATACTAGTTAGCTCTGAGGAGCAGGAAACAAACCATAGAATTGGAGGGGTGTTTAAGGGCATTTTAACGCTATCCATAATACTCTAATTTTTTAGCAAGATAATGAGTCATATATTGTATGAATAATTTTTTACCAATATAAATGAAAGAAAAGTAAAATAGGTCTGATGATGGTGGATTTGATCTGGAATAAAGGAAGGTTAAGAAACCATTGCTTGGATTAAAATAAAACAGATGAATAATAGTAATACATTGATGCCATTTATTGAGCACTTTCTGTATGCCAGGTACTAAACCAGCTACTTTGTATGCATTAACTTTAAACCTCACAAGGGTCCCATGGGAGAGGTACAGTTATGGTCTCTCAGTTTTAAATAAAGACAATGACTTGGGAAGGTAAATGGCCAACTCTTAGCGACCCCATGGACTATAGCCCACCAGGCTCCTCTGTCCATGGGATTTTCCAGGCAAGAATACTGAAGTGGGTTGCCATTCTCTTTTTCAGGTGGTCTTCCTGGCCCAGGGATCGAACCTGGGTCTCCTGCACTGCAGGCAGACCCTTTACTATCCAAGCTGCCAGAGAAGCCTTCCTAAGACTACATCCTGAAATGCAGTCTCCTACCATCTCTAAGGAAACATAGGGCCCACGTGGAGATGGCAGGGTGGCTACCCACACTGCAGCATGAGGTAGAGGGGAGGAAGAATTCAAGCTCAAACCAGCAGGGTTTCTGAACCTGGGGACCACCTGGCTTCAAAATGCGTTTGCAGTCCACAGATGGCGAACTCCCAAGGGGAAAACTATAAGCCTAGGGAAAAACTGTGGACCCACTGTGGATGGAAGCACAAAACCCTCCTCGTGCTAAATTATGGCTTTTTAGGTAGTGTTCTTACCCCCATACTGGTTCTTGATTTACCTCTGAGAGGCAGTCAGAGTGCAGTGGTCCAGCTCAGGGACCCTGGCACCCGGGCATGAGGCCTGGCTGCTATTCACTCACTTTGTGACTCTGACTTCTTATTTAACCACTCTTGGCCTTGTTTCCTCATCTGTCAAATGGTAGTAATAATGAAACCTACCTCAAATGGTTGTTATAATGCTTATAAGAGCCAATATATGTAAAATCCTCAGAATAGCATGGGGCACATTAAATACTACATTAAGTGCTAGCTGCTATTATTAATTCCATAAAAGCCAACTGGGGTGTCTAGCATATGATACCTGTTCAATAAATATTAAGCAAGTTGAATAAGACTGTCTTTGAGGCCACACAGTGAGATCTTATCACAAATAGGCTTTTAGAGACTTTTCTAACTGAGGTGGTCAACACACAGGCTTTGGAATCGGGCTGACTTAGACTGTGCCACTAACAGGCTGTGTGAATTTGGGTAGATTGCTTCACCTCTCTGAGCTTCAACTTTCTCATTTGTAAGATGGATATTGAGACTATCCCCTCAAAACTGCTGGGAGAATTAAATGCAATCAATATATAGCTCTTAGCACGATGTCTAGTACATAATAAATATTAAAATAACAGTAATCACTATCAGCAACTAAGTCACCACATTGGGTGCACTTAATCCTACTCCCTTTCCATCACAAATAATGTTACAAGGGCAACCAAAGAGGATGCCTAGCTAGTAAAGTGGTTTGAACCTTTCAAAATAACAGGAAGTGATCAGTAAACAGTAGTTGCTCTTTCTAACAAATTCACATGCAAATCCCTAAAGAGGTTAGCAAATGTATGTCTGTGTGACAGCTATTTATGGAGGCTTCATGCTTTTATTTGCCTAGAATTTGATGCACCATACTTAAACAAAATATGATGAAGACTCTAATAGAAACAGTCCCAGACAGAAGCCAGGACTCCTTCCCAAGCTCTCTGGAAGCCTAACTCCTCTGCAGGCAGGATGACATGGTATATTTAGGCTGCTAATCACACCCAGAAATGTTCCCACCTATCTGAAGACAGGGCAAACCCAGCGAGTCTCAAATTAGAAACATCCAACAAAATCTCATCAACCAATCTAATGCAAATGTTTTAACCTCTTCTCAGAGAAATTCTGTGAGAAATTCTGCCTAACAGGTTTAAAAAAATTCATGGCTGAAGATCACCTACCAGTACATATCAATCAACTTGGGGTAAAGGAAAGCACATTTTGCACATATTAGCAGAGTTCCCAATTTAAAGAAAACCTGGGTAAATCATATGGCAGGGTGACCAACAGTCACAAATGAAGTAGTTGAGAAATTTTACATGAATCTGACTTCATGTAAGATATTTCTGAAGACCCGGAACCAACAGAGTTGATAGATTCGGTGATTAATACAATAGGCCAGTGCCTTATAGACAAATAACTACTATTTCAGAAGAACGGAAACACGTCTAAACCAAGTTAAACACCAATATTTAGAGCTATATGACCCAAAGAAGAAAATGCCCATTCTCATTTGGGAATTCATTCATCCATCATTATTAAGCTTCTACCACATCCAAAACACACACACACACAAGCTCTCCCCTCCTGGAGCTTACAACAGTGGAGAATGAAGGAGAAAGAAGATAAAGATAGGCAAATAAAACACAATCCATCCTCATTATTCACAGATTTCCTGTTGCAAATCTGCCTACTTGCTAAAATGCATTTGTAACCCCAAAATCATTACTCACAGCATTTTCACAGTCTTTTGGGGACATACGCAAAGCAGTGAAAGTATTCCACTGCCCACTGTATGTTGTCAGTTGAGGCTGAACAGAGTGACACTCTGACTTCTTGTTTCAGCTCTGGTTCTATAAACAAGTGTCCTTTTCAGGGTTATTTAGAGCCACTTTTTATGCCTTTTTCTTTTTTAAAGACTGCACTTTTTCAAATGGCACTCAAGCATAGTGCTGAAAAGCTGTTTAGAGTTCCTAAGAAAGAAAACTGGGAAATGTGACTTATGGAGAAAACACCTGTGTTAGATAAGGTTCATTCAGGTGTGAGCTACACTAGAGTTGGTCATGATACTAAATAAGATATCTTTAAATGGTAACACACATAAGGCAAGGTTATGTTCTGATCAGTTGGCAAAACAGTGACCAGAGGCTTGCAGGAACCTAACCTTCTATCTTCCCTGGGGCAATGGTTCAGTATTTGTGAACTCAGCGATGACTTTATAGAACATAACTGCTATGAATAAAGAGAATCAACTCACTCAAATCTATAAATACAACAAAGCCAACAACTTAGCTGAAATAGAACTAAACAGGGGAACTTTACTTCAGATTATTAGGATATACAGTGTATATAGTGTTCTACCTTTTATGTAGAAAGGGGGTAATATTAATTAATATATTTGTCATATATGTATATATGTGCATATATAATAAATATTTGCTTTTAATAATGGAGCTTAAAAGAAATAAAACTTAAAACAAAAGAATCTGTGTATCAAGTTAGTGACATAATTATATACAGGAAATATTCGTGTGATTTTAAAACACAATGTTTCAACTGTTTTCCTTGAGTAAGACATCACAATGACAAAAAAGAAACTCAAAATATATTAATTATATTCAGTATTCTTATTTAATAGTAGCAGTATAAATATCATTACTTTGAAATACATATAATTAGTATTAAGATCCACATAGAAACCAAGATTCTTAGCTTAAGAGAAATGAAGTACAAATATAAAATCAAAAGTTAAGTAAAATTATATAATCTTAGATTAAAATTATAAATTCATTTTCCTCTTTCTGAAAAATTTATATCTTCTAAGTCTATCTACAAAAATGATAATAAGTAGCAATGAGCACCCCCAGTGCCCAAATTGGTTTTTAAATTTCATTTTCTCTCAAAGGAAGCAGGACTTCTTTAAGAATGGGACAAAATAATAATTCGGGCAAAACTTGTGCCAGAAGGCATGCAAGCCATTCAAGACAGCCAAGACCATATCTGAAGAACTTGGGAGGCAACTTAAAAGGGCTATCACTGGCCAAAGATGGAGCATTTTGAGCTTTAAAAAGAGTCATGGCTGTTGTGGATTGTAACACATCAAGTACATTTTTAAAATCCATGACTTCAGAATAATATTAAGGGACTTCCTTGGTGCTCCAGTGGTTAAGATTCCATACCCCCAAAGCAGGAGGCATGGGTTTGACACCTGGTCAGGGAACTAAGATCCTGCAAGCTGCACAGCACAGCCAAAGAACACATATTCTTTTAAAATCACTGGCCATTCTTGCCATCTCTACATTTGAAAAACTGGTTAAGTAAAGGAGAATGATCAACATTTCTCCTGTCTTTCCATTTAAACTTGATTTCAAAGTAACCATATAGGAAATAAGTAAAGGTTATTTATAAATTATTTCTAGCTTAAAATGCAGAAGGAATGACCAAAGTAGAAAAGCATGCTACTGCAACCCCCTAAGGGAATCAAGGATCTAGATGTGGTTATCAGAGGATGCCAGTCATAAGGTGAAAGACTGTTGGGACACGTGATGGGTACATCAGACTGGCAGCACACGATCCTGCGTGATCATGTCATCACTAGAAAGGCGATATCCAGATGTTATGTGTTTTCTGGTGTGATCATTACAAAATGCACAGCATCACCTATGACGTATTCTTGCAAAAGAAAAAGTAAGCCTTAACTTAATCAAACATCTCTAGATTTAGCTATCATTTGACAGGAAACATGGGCTTCCCTAATAGCTCACTTGGTAAAGAATCTGCCTGTAATATGGGAGACCTGGCTTCGATCCCTGGGTTGGGAAAGTCCCCTGGAGAAGAGAAAGGCTACCCACTCCACTATTCTGGCCTGGAGAATTCCATGGACTGTATAGTCCATGGGGTCACAAAGAGTCGGACATGACACGACTGAGTGACTTTCACTTTCACTTTGACAGGAAACATGGGGATAGAACGACAAGTTAAACCATACTCCAAGGAAGCATGCAAACTTTACAGGACAAATGAATCCGTTTCATCAACAAATAAGTAACATGGGGCAAAAGGACCAGGAACTATCAAGATTAAGAACTTAAGAGACACAGAAACCAAATGCAATATAAGATCCTCATATGGATCTTGATTTAAATAAATAAACTACAAAAAGACACTTAAAAACACCTGGAGGGAGGGGGGATCAGGATGGGGAACACGTGTAAATCCATGGCTGATTCATGTCAATGTATGGCAAAAACCACTACAATATTGTAAAGTAATTAGCCTCCAACTAATACAAATAAATGAAAAAAAAAAAAAGAACACCTGGAGAACTCTGAACATGAACTGTGTATTAAATTATTAAATTATATTTAGAAATTAGTTTTATATTGGAAGCTGTGGTTAACAGCTTTGTGGTTATATTATCTTAAAAGGTTTATTAACCTGATTGAGACACATGCTGAAGTACAGATAAAAGCTTACATTTGAGATTTACTTTGAAACACTGCGAACATACACACACACACACACACACACACACACACAGAGACAAATGAAACAAGACTAGCAAAATGCTGATTATTGTTCAATCTGTTCATTTTTTCCATTAAAAAAGACTTTAAATAGTCTCCTGTTTACCTTACTCCTTACAGGAAAAGATAGTTAATGCTGACAATTTTTGTGATTATATTTTACATAATAGTAACTGTATAATAATGACAACTTTTCTTATTGCAAAACTCAGGCTTAAATAAAGAAAGTAGGGAAAACCACTAGACCATTCAGGTATGACCTAAATCAAATCCCTTATGATTACACAGTGGAGGTGATGAATATATTCAAGGGATTCATCTGGAAGACCGAGTGCCTAAAGATCCATGGACAGAGGTCCATAACATTGTACAGGAAGCGGTGACCAAAATCTTCCCAAAGGAAAAAAAAAATGCAAGAAGGCAAAGTGGTTGTCTGAGGAGGCCTTACAAATAGTTGAGAAAAGGAGAGAAGTGGAAGGCAAAGTAGAAAGGGAAAAATATACCCAAATGAATGCTGAGTTCCAGAGAATAGCAAGAAGATACAAGAAAGCCTTTAGTGAACAACGCAAAGAAATAGAGGAAAACAACAGAATGGGAGAGGCTAGAGGTCTCTTCAAGAAAATTGGAGATACCAAGGGAACATTTCACGAAAGAATGGGCACAATTACGGACAGAAACAGCAAGGACTTAACACAAACAGAAGAGATTAAGAAGAGGTGGCAGGAATACACAGAAGAACTGTACCAAAAAAGGTCTTAATGACCAGATAACCACAATGGTGTGGTCACTGACTTAGAGCCAGACATCCTGGAGTGTGAAGTCAAGTGAGCCTTAGAAAGCATTATTATGAACAAACCTAGTGGAGGTGACTATATCAGCAAATTTGGAAAACTCAGCAGTGGCCATAGGATTGGAAAAGGTCAGTTTTCATTCCAATCAAAAGAAGGGCAATGCCAAAGAATGTTCAAACTACTGTACAATTACACTAACTTCACATGCTAGTAAGGTAATGTTCAAAATCCTTCAAGCAAGGCTTCAGCAGCATGTGATCCAAGAACTTCTAGATATACAAACTTGATATAGAAAAGGCAGACTGTCAACATCCACTGGATCATAGAGAAAGCAAGGGAATTCCAGAAAAACATCTACTTCTGCTTCACTCACTATGCTAAATCCTTTGACTGTGTGGATCACAACCAACTGTGGAAAATTTTTAAAGAGATGGGAATACCAGACCACCTTACCTGCCTCCTGAGAAACCAGTATGCAGGTTAGAGAAGCAACAGTTAGAACCAGACATGGAACAATGGACTGGTTCAAAACTGGGAAAGGAGTACATGAAGGCTGTATATTGTCACACTGCTTATTTAACTTATATGCAGAGTACGTCATGCAAAATGCCAGACTGGATGAATTACAAGCTAGAATCCAGATTGCCAGGAGAAATATCAATAACCTCAGATATGCAGATGATACCACTCTAATGGGAAAAAGTGAAGAGGAATTAAAGAGCTTCTTGATGAGGGTGAAAGAGGAGAGTGAAAAAGCTGGCTTAAAATTCAACATTCAAAAACTAAGATCATGGCATCCAGTCCCATTACTCTATGGCAAATAAATGGGGAAAAAGTGGAAATAGAGACAAATTTTATTTTCTTGGGCTCCAAAATCACTGCAGATGGTGACTGCAGCCATGAATTAAAAGACACTTGCTCCTTGGGAGAAATGCTATGACAAACCTAGACAGTATATTAAAAAGCAGAGACAACACTTTGGTGACAAAGGTACCTATAGTCAAAGCTATGGTTTTTCCAGTAGTCAGGTACAGATGTGAGAGTTGAAGTATAAAGAAGGCTGAGCACCAAAGAATTGATGCTTTCGAATTGTGGTGCTGGACAAGACTCTTCAGGGTCCCTTGGACAGCAAGGAGATCAAACCAGTCAATCCTAAAGGAAATCAACTCTGAATATTCGTTGGAAGGACTGATGCTGAAGCTGAAGCACCAACACTTCAGCCACTTGATGCAAAGAGCTGACTCAACTGGAAAAGACTCTGATGCTGGGAAAGACTGAGGGCAGGAGGAGAAGGAGGCAACAGGATGAGATGGTTGTATGGCATCATTGACTCAAAGGATGTAAGTTTGAGCAACCTCTGGGAGACAGTGAAGGACAAGGAAGCCTGGTGTGCTGCAGTCCAAGGGGTTGCAAAGAGTTGGACATGACTCAGTGACTGAACAACAATAATGACAATAGCAGTGGCTATTAATATTATTACTTCCTGCGTGCCTGATATAAGGCATTTTACATGCATTATCTCATTAAATCCTAACCCTGAGAGGTAGGTCTTATTATACTCTGTATTTTACAGATGATAAAACTGATAGAGTTGTTCAAAGACACACAGCTAATAAACGGCAAATTCAAGATTTGAACCCAGGGCTGATTCTAAAGTGTGTGCTTATCTGACATGGAACACTGCTCAAGGCAGCCTTTTCAGAAATGAAGTAATGGCTGCCCGTCTATCTTTCTTGTGTAGATCTGGAAGTAAACAACAGAGAAAAGAGAAGAAAAGTCAGCTCTCTCCCCATTCTCGCCTTGGTTTCCTTCTTGGGAAACCAGGCAAAGCTTCACTTGCCCATCTTGTTTTCTGCTACAAAGTCCTGATAACTTGTTGACAAGGATGCTATGAGCACTGAACATCATGTGCGAAGCACCCCAAGGATGACAAACACTCCATAATTCCTAATTAGCATCTCTCAGTTAGTAATCTGGAAGCTGCTGCTTTGGAGGTGAATTATAAATTTGATTTGCATATGTCAGAGCTGCTTTAAACAGAGGAAACTAGTTGATCTCTCCTGGGAGGGAATCTACTGGTGCTATTTCCAAGAGCTCTTTCTGGCACCAAGGAAGGTCCCCTGAACACCCCTTCTCCTGTTATGCATTCATTCCCACCCAGAGGAGAAAATTCGCTCAGTAGCCACTGGTGGGGAAAGCCACAGATAGACCATTACCTTCACCACCTCCCCTCTTCCTGCAATTCAGAGGCACAATTCAGAGGCAGAGGTCTGATGGTGCCCTGTGCAGATCACCTTTGGGTGCACATCCTGGGAGGAAGCATGGCTTGGTTTGTAGGACAGCAGGTCCTAAAGCTGTCAAATCCTGCCTCCATCAACAACTAGCTGTGCGTCCTTCAGAAAGTTATTTAATCTCTCAGTTTTTTCATGTGTCGAGTATGAGGGCACCTACCTCCCAGGGTTGTTGTGTGGATGAAAATAGAATAATATATGGAAAGGGCTTTGTCCAGCACTGTCAGCATACAATAACAACACTGATCACTTATGGGTAATGATTTTATTATCATTATAAAGGACTCAGCCTTTCCTGGACACCAGTCAAACACTGGTATGCTGAAAACAAGGCAGTCAGGACATACCAGCAAAAAATTAGTACCTAGAAAAATCATTCTTCCCTTTCTCTTCCTCCTTATGGTTATACTGTAGTAAAATATATATAACAAAATATACCATTTTAGCACATCCATATTTTTGTGCAACCATCACCATCATCCATCTCTTTAATCTTTTCATCTTCCTAAGCCGAAACTCCGTGCCCATTAAACAATAAATCCCCATTTCCCTCTCTCCCAGCCCCAGACAACCACAACTCTACTTTCTGCTTGTATGAATTTCACCCTGCCGGGTATCACATGAAAGTAGAAAAAGACAGTGCTAATCCTTTTGTGTTTGGTTTATTTCACTTAGCATAATGTTTTCGAGGATCATCCATGTTTTAGCATGTGTCAGTACTTCATTCCTTTTCATGGCTAAATAATATTCAATTGTATGGATGGACCACATTTTGTTTATTCATTCATTCACTGATGGACGATTGGGTTGTTTCCACCCTCTTGGGTATTGTGAACAATCCCTTTATGAACATTCATGTAGAAATATCTATTTGAGTCCCTGTTGTCAGTCCTGTTGGATATATATCCAGAAGTGGAATTGCTGGATCATATAGTATTTCTATGTTTAATTTTTTAAGGTGCCTCCTTATTTTTAATGGTAACTAATGCTTCTTAAGTATTTACAAACCAGACATTTGAATTACTTTTTCCCATTTAACTCCCCCAGCAATTCCCATAGGTGGGTATTTTGACTTTACAGATGGAGAAATGGAACGTAAGACTAGAAAGGTAATAAGTGCAAGACACTGAGCTTAGCAAGGGCAGATGCTGGGATTTCAAGTCAGAGTTGGAAGGCCCCAAAGCCCAATATTTACCACCAGGCCACACTGTCATCCCTTAGAAAGGAAGAACAAAACTTGTCTTTCTCTTTAATTATGCATGTGGCCCCTGGAAACAGCAGAAGCGATCAAATAAATGCAGAAACCCAGGGACTTCCCTGGCAGTCCAGTGGTAATGACTCTGCCTTCCAATGCATGGGGCACAGGTTCAGTCCCTAGTCAGGGAACTAAGAGTCCACATTCCACAAGGCGCAGCGGCCAAAATGCTTTTTAAAAATCCAGAAACCTAGCACTACCACCCAACAGCTGCGTGACTTGAGACGAGTTCCTTCACATCTCTGCATCTCAATTTCTTCATGTGTAAATGGAGTCAATGCTCCTAGGAATGCATCCAAAAGGACTGAAAACAGGAAAAATACACACAGATATTTGTACATGAATATTCATAGCAGCATTATTCACCATAGTCAAGAGGCAGGAATGACTCTTCAGTGTCCATCAACGGATGAATGGATAAACAAAATGCGACCTCTCCATGTAAGGGGATATTCTATGGTGGCTCAGACGGCGGCTCAGCTGGTAAAGAATCCACCTGCAATGCAGGAGACCCCAGTTCAATCCGTGGGTCAGGAATATCCCCTGGAGAAGGGATAGGCTACCCACTCCAGTATTCTTGGACTCCCCTGGTGGCTCAGCTGGTAAAGAATCCACCTGCAATGCAGGAGACCCGGGTTCAATCCCTGGGTTGGAAGATCCCCTGGAGAAGGGAACAGCTACCCACTCCAGTATTCTCGCCTGGAGAATTCCATGAACAGAGGAGCCTGGCAGGCTACAGTCCATGGGGTTTCAAAGAGTCAGACACAACTGAACAACTTTCACTTTCATGTGGAATATTATTCAGATGTAAAAAGGAACGAGGTGATGATACACATGACAACATAGATGAACCTGGAAGACACTATGCTAAGTGAAATAAGTCAGACACAAATGAACAAATACTGTATGATTCCACTTATATGAGATATTTAGAATGAGCAAATTCATAGAGACAGAAATGAAAATAGATGTTACCAAGGGATGGAAGAGGTGGGAAGGGGGAGTGATTGTTTTAATGGTTACAGAGTTTTTCCTGGGGGTGATGAAAAAGTTTGGGGTATAGACAATGGTGATTCTTGCACCATATTGTAAATATATTTAACATCACTGAATTGTATACTTACCAATGGTTAAAATGGTAAATATCATGCACATTTTACCACAAGAAAAACATTTTTAATATAACTAATAATATTGGGGTTGTTCTAAGGATTAAACTGGTGCTTCACAAAATTTAATGTGCATGCAGATAAGCTGATTGTATTAAAATGCAATTCAGGACTTCCCTGGTGGTACAGTAGATAAGAATCCATCTGCCAATGCAGGGGACATGGGTTTGATCCCTGGTCCAGGAAGATTCCTCATGCCATGGAGCAACTAAGCCCACAGGCCACAACCACTGAGCCCATGGGCTGCATCTACTGAAGTCCATGGGCCTAGAACCCATGCTCCACAGCAAGAGAAGCCCCTATAATGAAAAGAAAGCCTGTGTACCACAATGAAGAATAGCCCCTGTGTGCCATAACTAGAGAGCCCACACAAAGCAACCAAGATTCAATGCAACCAAAAATAAACAAACAAATTAACCAAGTGGATGAGTCTGAGCCAGAGTCTGAGCCTCTGTATTTCTAACCAGCCTCCAAGTGGTACTGACAGCACTTGTCCGTGGGCCACATTATGGGGAACCATGTACCTGAAGTTCAGGTGAGTGCTCAGGATTCAGTATACACCAGCACGTTTTGATTTGCCTCTGAAATTTTCATAACCCCAAGCACACTCATGTTACAGAAGTTACAAGAATCTTGCAGAGACTTCAGCCACTGTGTCTCCCATAGTTGTCTAAAAACTTTCCTCTCACAACGGCATATGAATAAAAACACCCAGGTTGAAAACATTTCCATGTTAAATGATTCCAAGGAAAAAGAAGCATGCATAACACACAGGGTGAACCTTGGGCAGGCCCTGTCCAACCTCAGTTCTCGGACAGCCCTCAAACACTTCTGGAGACCAGGAATTCATCTGTACTCAATCCTGGCATTTGCCATGAGGTAAGGAATAGATAGAACCAGAAATAGGAGCTGCAGAAAATGACTCAAAAAGGAGAACAGCTCTATAGCCTTGAAATCCAAGTCATGTTCCTAAGTCCATCCTCCTGCTAAACAGGGCATGCCTCCTTGGATGTGGGGCAAAATCTTGAGCTAAGACTGCCAAAATCATGCCCAAAATCAAGTCTGGGAACAACAATCCAAATCACTGTTAGTTCTCACTCCTCATTTCTCTCTCATCTCCCAGTTTGGAGGTCAAAACTGTACATATACGTCAAGTTCAAGTCTGTTTCTTGTTACACTGCTTCAAGAGTTCAATCTAGTAAGCATAAAGCCCAAACCATAGGACAGTTCAACCCCAAATTTTACAAATAGAGCTGAAAAGTTAATTTGGAAAACCAAACACAAATTTTTCTGGACCAGTCAGATTAATTTCTAGAGCTTTGCCATAACTGCAGCTGCTAATGCTTATTGAACTCTTGTCACATGCTAGACACTGAACTAAGCACTTTGCATATATTCTCCAATCCTCATAACAACACTATGAGGTAAATGCTGTCATCTTCCTGTTTGTACAGATGGGAAGACTGAGAAACGGAGAAGGTTAAGCCCAAGGTTATGACTCATAACTGGAAGAAGCAACACTATTATCCAAGAGTTAAACCTTTCTTACAATGAGAATTTCAAAATGTGGTAGTATAGGATTGACATATATGACTCTAACACAGTCAAATTTAAGAATTCAAACTTAGCCATAAACCCACAGTCCAAAAAGAGAACAAAAAACCCATTTATGTCCAATCTGTAAACACTAGTCATGTCTCCTTGCATGAATTGTCAGGAGACAGTCATGAGCAATCAGTAATAATAACACATTTCCCTTGTCATGATCATCCAGTGCTGTCAGGTTTAGCAAATAAAAGAATATTTAGCTAAATCTGAATGTCTGATAAACAAAAATAATTTTTGATATAAGCATGTCCTGTACAATATTTGGGCATACTTGCACTGGAAAAATATTCATAATCATAAATTCAAGTTTAACGAATATCCTGTATTTTACTTGGCAACACCATGATCAGAAAATACAAAGCAATCTTTAACTAGGAGCAATACAGCCAAGGCCCTGACACATGGGACCCAAGCACTTTAAAAAGTATCTTTCAGGACTTCCCTGGTGGTCCAGTGGTTAAGACTCCATACTCCCAATCCATGGAGCTCAAATTCAATCCCTGGTCAGAGAATGAAGATCTTG
Source organism: Muntiacus reevesi (assembly GCF_963930625.1). Classification (NCBI taxonomy): domain Eukaryota; kingdom Metazoa; phylum Chordata; class Mammalia; order Artiodactyla; family Cervidae; genus Muntiacus; species Muntiacus reevesi. The sequence continues at coordinate 16,204,040 of NC_089261.1, forward strand.
TATGCCTTGCAGCAGGGCCAAAAAGTAAAGTTAAAAATAAAAATAAAAAGTATCTTCCTTTTGATCCTGCCATTTAATGGTTCATTAAAGTTATGTAATTTGCCTAAATCTTTGTGGCAAGAGGGTGGCAGAACTGGGACCCATATGTTGTATTCTAACTCTCCATCTACTCACTGTCCCAAGAGAGACACATAGCCCACCTCAAAAGGGAGGTCAGTCATGAGAATACATTGGAAGCAAAGGTTCCTTAGGCCCAGAGCAGACTACCAGAGTAAGACTATTAGATAAATCTGCTGATTGTGTAAATACTGAGTTAAAAGATCTCTGAAATATCCCACTCCAAACACCTCAACATTCCCAGGGTATGCTCTACCCTTTGCTCCTTATATCCTCCTCAGAATTCCCTACATTTGCTGAAATTCCGGATTAAGAACTGGGACAAGAGAATCTAGTGTTCCCTCCAGCCAAACTTATTATCTTCTGGTTAGAACATCCCTGCTCAATCCATGAGGCTTGGAAATGCCAACCTTTCACCCTGGTTCCAAAATTGACCTTTAAGAATGCTCTGCCCTCCTGTATAGAGGAGGAGTACAGGAATGAACCAAACCTGATCAGCAGAAAGGATATCCCAGACATTCACTGGAGCTCCTAGGAGAAAACAGTGCTCTTCCTCCATAGTACCTAAAGTGACAGAAAGACTGGATGAAGACAAGAGAGGACGAAAGCAGAGCTGAGAGATGGAGAGAGAGGTACTTGTCTGCCTTCTATAAGTATCTGGATCCACCCACACTGAAGCTAGCATGACCCATAGACTTCTCAGTTACATAAGCCAAAGAATTCCCACTTTCTACACAAACAATTTGAGTTATGTTTCTGTCACTTGTGACCAAAAGAGTTCAAATTAATGCAACCAGTAAGCATCATCATTTTTTACATCAATCAACAGGCAAGGTCAAAAATATCTGGAAATCCTATTTGCCATAATTTCTAAGCATATCCAAAATCCAACCACAGCTCACCAGTCTGGTGTGACCCACCATCGTCTCCCATCCATGATAATCCAACTCATCTATCTTCTTTTACTTTTGCCCCCTACAGTCTGTTACTTAGAAGGATGCTATTAAAACTCAAGAAAGGGACTTCCCTGGTGGCCCAGTGGTTGAGAGCCCACCTGCCGATGCAGGGGACACGGGTTCAATCCCTGATCCAGAACTAGGATCCCACATGCCTCAGAGGAACTAAGCCTGTGTGTCACAACTACTGAAGACCACGTGCCCTCGAGTCCTTGCTCCACAGCAAGAAAAACCGTTGCAATGAGAAGCCTGCACACTGCAACAAGAGAGTAGCCCCTGATCCCCACAACTAGAGAAAGCCCATGTGCAGCAACAAAGATCCAGCACAACCAAAAATAAATAAGTAAATACCTTTTAAAATAACGATGAATTAAAAGTAAATATATAAAACTCAAGACAGGTCATGTTACTCCTCGGCTCAAAACCCTCCAGTGCTCCTCACTGCACTTAGTAAAAATTTTACACTGGTCTAAAAGAACCTTGGGCTTCCCAGGTGGCTCAGTGGTAAAGGATCTGCCTGTAATGCAGGAGATGTGGGTTCAATCCCTGGGTCAGGAAGATCCCCTGGAGAATGAAATGGCAACCCACTCCAGTATTCTTCCCTGGAAAATCCCAAAGACAAAGGAGCCTGTGGGCTACAGTCCATGGAGTCACAGAAGAGTCAGACACGAATTAACAACTAAACAATAACAAAAGCCCCTATTGATCTGGTCTCACTCTGCTGCTCTGACCTGATCCTCAACACTCCACACCCGTCATACAAGCTTTCTCCAAGGCCTCAGGGCCTTTGTACAAGATGTTGCCTTACTCTAAGGGCTCCTTCCCCTGACCTAGACAGCTTCAAGGATGGCTCCCTCACTTCAAGTCTTTGTTCAAATGTCACCTTTTCCATGAAGCTGGAAAAGGTGATATTTCCTTTTCTTTACATGTATTTATTGTCTGTCTCCACCAGTTGGAATATGAGCTGTACAACGGCAGGGCTCTGTGCCCGTTTTACACTTGCACGTATCCCTAGCACATAGAATACCACACAGAACACTGCAGGGACTCCACACTGAGAAATCATGAGTTGGGATGACACAGGTTTAGGAGGAAGGTGGGTCTGAAAAACAGAAGGGCAGCATCAGGGAAACTAGACAAAAGCTGGAACACAGGGGAAGGTCTAGAGATTCTTCCTCTATCGGACCCCAGGTTCAAAGTGGCATCTGGGCTTCACCCACCCTCTGCCATCCTTGTCTATCTTTGCAGAGACCCTAGTTCCCATCTTAGCAGACAACTGAGGGCAACTGGCTTTGAGGAAATGTGATTATATGTGAATGACTAAATAGTAGGGGGAAGAGTCCTCCTCTTAACCTGAGTTAATATAAGACTGCTGTCATTATCGTTAATCTGATCAAACAATGACCAGCTTCTCAGACCTGTAGCATGTTGCTAATGAATTTTTCATAACTCTGTAGAGATGTTTTCTGCATTGCTGTTAATAATAAACCACAAAGCATGGGATTGAAAATGTATTTCCATTTTGCCAACTCTCTCTCCTGGGTTTACTTTCCTTCCCTCCAGGTCACCCTTCTCAAGGTCTTTCCCATCAATTATTATTATGGGATGCCTTGTATTTGTCATGGTGTTAAAGAATTTGTCCCCACCTTAGGGAACAAATAAACTCATGTGAAGCTTTCAAGTCATATTTGAGAAGTGGTGATCATACATTAGAGAGTTTTATTCAATTTGGCAAATGAGATGCCTCATTTTTCTATAATGAGGAGATGAAGTTGGAAGAAGATGTGAAGGAACTCAGTTTAGAGAAAGGAAAGCATGCTGTCCCATTCCTTTGCCTTCCAATGGGCCTGAAGCACTTGGTGTGCCAGCCATGTGGGCTCCATTGGGTCCCTCAGAAGCCCCAGACTATCTCCTGCCTCTAGGCTTTTTGCACACACTTTCCCTCTCCCTGGAAAAACTTTCCCTCAACTCAAGTTAACTCCATGGCCCTTCATGTCTTAGCTGTAGCGTCACATCACTAGATCCATGAGGCAATATATTCCAGGTTCCAGTACTTAGAACATTGCCGTATGTGCTGTATATAAATATATACATCCTAAGCCCCATATGGGCAAGACTTTGTAAGTCTTGCCAGTCTCCTTTGTATGTCTAAAGCATTTGACACAAAGTGGGATGAATGAATGAATGAATTAGTGAATGAATGTTGAAGCTAATCAGCCAGGTTGCCTTTCAGAACAGACATTGGCAATGGCTGAACACTTATCCCAGCATCAAACCTATGACTCTTCTCCTTGAGTTTCCTCTCAGACACACCGCCCAGAGCACTGTCAGGATCATCTGCAACGGCAACACGGCCTATGTGAGAGTGGACTTGCCTATTTTTTTGTTTGTTTGTTTTAAACGGACAAAAGTCATCGAGAATCAATCAAGCCAGGTTAAGATGGTAGCTTTCCATTTTGAAGGCTATATTTAAGGTCAAGAGAAAATAAAGAGACTTGTTTTATTGTAAAGTGACTCTGAAGACAGTTTTCAAGAACATCTTAAGTTATACCAGCAAAGCTGGGGCAAGACAGTACTGATTATCTGTACCTTCCTTTTCCTTACCCAACATTAAGTATACTAAGGGAGAGAATGGTGAGGTTCTTTTTAAAAAGTATTTCTTTTTTAAATTAATTTATTATTCTTATTATTTTATTTATTTTGGCCATGCCATAAGGCATGCGGGATCTTAGTTCCTCAACCAGGAATCGAACCCGCGCCCCCTGATTGTGCAGTCTTACTGGATCACCAGTGAAGTCTCTGGTGAGGTTCTTGATCAGATAATCATGAATCAGTGTCTGCTTTTTACTTACAGTTTTGATCTCTGAGTGCTGTTGGAAAATGGAAATTCCGTGATAAAACGAGGCTTACCTCCAATCCACTGACAACTCTGACGTCTGTAAACATGACATACGCTCTCTAGTTCACCGTGGCCCTTATGTCTCCTCCCAAGTATCCAGCCCCTGGCCTGTTTTTCTTCTGTGGGTTCCCTGTCTGGTCCCAGAAAACAACTGACTGTGTGATCCCCTGAAATCAGATGACCTCATCTGTAAAACTCACGTCCCTTTCTGAAGTCATTTCAGAAACATTTCATCTTAAATTAGGTGTCCTTGTTATTAACATGATTATAACTGCATTTATTTCAACTGAAAGTATGTATTTTTAAAAACCAAGCCTGCCTCAAGTTTCTTAGATCATCACAGCAGATTCACAGATGTAGTAAAGTGACTTTACATATATATTCTATTAAGTCACAGATTTGCTAGTAACATTTGCCTCTCACAGTTGTCATTCCTGGAGATGCAAAGCGACAAGCTCTACTCTCATAAACTCTGAGAGCTTTATAAATGGACACTCTTTCTAAAGGACCATGGTCATACATGAGAAGAAGCCTTATAAGCACAGAGTAATTTTACTTCTAGGCATATTTCTTAAGATGCTTTACAAAGATTTCATTTCAAAAGTAGTCACTAAGGCTGTGTTTATGAGAGCAAGAAACCAGAAATAAATCTAACTCACTAAAGGGGGTTGTTTAACTCAATTATGCTACATCTTTATGCTGGAGTGTTACCAGCCATTTGAATTGCTATAAAAAAAAAAATGGTTTTGGCAAGGAAAGACATTCATGTCTTAAGTCAAATTTTAAGAGGAAAAAGAAATAAATAAGAGAACATTATGAAATAAATAAAATATAGTTGTTCATAAAAGTCATATGGAAGTACACGTATGCATGCAGAAAAATCTGTAAGGCTCTATAACAAGATATTAACAGTGATGATCTGTGGGTGGTGGGATTGATTATAAGTGTATTCATTTATCTTTTTTATTAAATGCACATTTTCTTTTTTCCCTCGGGTGAATATACTTTGCTTTAATGGCTATAAATGTCTTTTAAATCACTATTTTATTTAATGAGTTCCATTTCTGAAGTCAGTGTGAACGACTCATAACCTGGCATACGCAACCTGAAGAGCACCGAAGCACCTGCAAGAGCTCCAGGGAAATGTCACAGAACCCATCCTGTACAATCACAGAGGGTATGGAAGGGACCTCCAGCTCCAGAGTTCCTAACTCTGTGCCAGCCTGAACCTGGGGGCATCTTTCTTTTGTTTGTAGCAGAAGCGAAACAGTTTCCTCCCCAAACGGCCCCATCCTCTTAGGCAAACGTTCACAGCAGCACTCATCACAAATAGTCATGAGGTAGAGACAACTCAAATGCTCACTGATGGGTGGATAAACAAAATGGGCAGGTCCGTACAATGGAATATTATTCGGCCATCAAAAGGAATCAAGCACTGGTGCATGTCACACCACGAATCGACCTTGAGGACACTGTGTTATGTGAAAGAAGCCACGCATAAAAGGCCAAGTACTGTATGGTTTCGTTTATATGAAATACCCAGAAGAGGAAAAAAAGTACCAAAAATAGATTAAAGGTTGCCAGGGGATGGAGGATAGGAAAATTGGGATGGACTGCTAACAAGTACAAGATTTAGTTTTAGTTTTCTTGGTTGTTGAGTTTTTTTGTTTTTGTTTTTTTGCAGGTGTGGTGATGGAGATGTTCTACACTTAGATGGGGTCAATGGTTGCACACATATGAAAAGTCATTCAATTGTATACTTTAGGAGCATTTAAATGGTGAATTTTGTGTTATGCATATTTTACTTCAACTTTTAAAAACCTAGAAAACGAAAAACTGGGGTGGCTACATTAATATCAGAGAAATAGTTTTCAGAGCATGGAAAATTATCAGGATAAATAGTAACTTTACATAACGCTGAAGGGTGAAGTCACCAAGAAAACAAATGTCCCACATTTGTATAAACTTAAAAACAGCTCAAAATACATAAACACAAAAACTGATGGAACTCCAAGGAGAAATGGAGAAATCCACATTTAGAGTAGGAGATACCAACACTCTCCTCTGTGTAATCAATAAAACTTAAGAGAAAACCAGCAAGGATATAGAGGACTTAGTACCATCAACCAATTGGACCTAACTGACATTTATACAATACTGCACCTATCAATACCAGAATTCACATTCTTTTCAAGTGCACCCATTACCTTCACCAAGAGAGAATATAGTCTAAGTGACGAAATAAATCTTAAACACTTTAAAATAATCAAGATAATATGTGTTCACTCATCATAACTGGACTGAACTATTAAAAGAAGTCAGTAATAGAAAGATAACAGGAAACATCCATAGTACTTGGAAATTAAATGACATACTCCTAAAGAACATATGCATCAAAGAGAAAGCTTCAAAAGAAACTATAAAATACTGTGCACTAAAGGGAAATGAAAATATAACATACCAAAACCTGTGCCATGTAGTTAAAGTAATCTTTCAAGGGAAATTTACAGTGATAAATATTTACATTGGTAAAGCAAAAAGGTCTCAACTCAACAAAGTATCCACCTCAAGAAAAGAGAACAGAGAGGCACAAAATAAACCCAGGGCAAGCAGGAGAAAGGAAATAAGAAGAAGAACAAAAAATGAATAAAATTAAAAACAGAAAAACAATAGAGAAAATAAACAAAGCTAAAAATTGGTTCTCTGAAAATAAAACTAAAATTAATAAACCTCAAGCCAGACTAACACAGAATAGAAGAGAAAGAACATACATTATCAACATTAGGAATGCAAGACCTCACTAAAAGAATAATAGGGAAATACTATGAGCAACTCTCATAGTAAATTCAGCAATTTAGATAAATTGTACCAATTCCTTCAAATCCACAAACTACTAAAATTCATCCAAGAATAAATTAAAGAAACTGAGTTGTAGTTAAAAACCTTCCACAAAAAAATTAAATTAAGTCTCTAGTCCACATAGTTTCACTAGTGAATTCTACCAGCATCTAAAGATGAAATAACAACAATTCTACACAATCTCCTCCAGAAAAGAGAAGTAGAGGAAACAATTCCCAACTCATTTTATGAGGTCAGTATTACCCTGATAATTAAATAAAGATGGTACAAAAAAGGAAACCACAGACAATATCCCTTATGAAGAAAGACACAGAAAACCCTCAATAAGGAATCAAATCCAGCAACATATTAAAATAATAGTATAGCAACATATTAAAAGGATAATATTGCTTTGGGGGTTTATCACAATGTACTGTTTATCCCAGTCAGATAAGCATAACAATATAAAAAGTGGCAACTAACTTAGCTTTACCTCCTACCTAATAATAATAATAACAAAAGTCCATATAGTCAAAACTATGGTTTTTCCAGTAGTCAGAAGGTAAAGAATCTGCCTGCAATGCAGGAAACCCAGGTTTAATCCCTGGGTTGGGAAGATCCACTGAAGAAGGAAATGGCAACCCACTCCAGTATTCTTGCCTGGAGAATTCCATGGACAGAGGAGCCTGGTGGGCTACAGTCCATGGGGTCACAAAGAGTCGGACACAACTCAGCATCTAATGCTAATACTTTTACAATGTGAGAGTTGGACCATAAAGAAGGCTTGAGCGCCAAAGAATTTATGTTTTTCAAACTGTGGAGTTGGAGAAGACTCTTGAGAGTTCCTTAGACAGCAAGATCCAACCAGTCAATCATAAAGGAAATCAACCCTAAATATTCATTGGAAGGACTGATGCTGAAGCTGAAGTTCCAATACTTTGGACACCTGATGCAAAGAGGTGACTCACTGGAAAAGACCCTGATGCTGGGAAAGATTGAAGGCAGGAGAAGAAGCGGATGACAGAGGACAGGATGACTGGATGGCATCATCAACTCAATGGACATGAGTTTGAACAAAGACAGTGAAGGACAGGGAAACCTGGCATGCTGCAGTCCGTGGGGTCACAGAGTCAGATGATACAACTGAGCGACTGAACGACAACAACAATAAAAACAAAGTCCCTGGATGGGTTCTTTCTTATACCTGATGGGTTCTTTATCATACCTGTCTATTAGTCTCATTGCTCAAGGCCAGGCTGCCCAACACTGCCCAAGGCACCATGCCAGTGCCTTTGTAGATGGGCACAGAGAGACATATTCATGACAATTTCTGATTGGTGTGATACTCTGGGTAGGATTGATGCACAGGCAAAGGAAATGTCACCATCAATAGCGACCCCAGAATCCAGAATTCTGTAGGAATAGAACTCACACAGGACAAAGCAGGGAGGCAGTGGCTGCAAAGTTTGGGTTGGAGACGTGTCAGGAATCTGTGGATGCGGCTATGTCATCTCTACCTGGCAGGTTCCAGATCTAAATGCAAGCACTTCTTGAGACTTTGTCAGCCAAAGGAGGGACTGACCTTAATATCTTTTCCTCAGAGAGTAGAACCAAAGGCTAGAAGTCATCAGAGAGCAGATACAGGTATACACAAAGAGGATAATTCTAACCTCTATAACTCACCCATATCAAAAGGCTGACTTATGAAAGGGCTTAAATAGACATTTCTCCCAAGAGGATATACAAATGATCAGTCAGCACATGAACAGACGCCTAATTCATCAGTCACTGTGCTGAGCTGAGCCACTTCGGTCATGTCTGACTCTTCGAGACCCTGTGAACTGTAGCCCGCCAGGCTCCTCTGTCCATGGGACTCTCCAGGCAAGAACACTGGAGTGGGTTGCCATGCCCTCCTCCAGGGGATCTTCCCAACCCAGGGATCGAACTCATGTCTCTTTCATCTCCTGCATTGGCAGGCAGGTTCTTTACCACTAGTGCCACCTAGGAAATGCAAATAGTCAGTAGGGAAATGCAAATCAAAATCACAGTGAGATACCACTCCATGCCCACTAGGATGGTTATAATCAAAAAACCAAAAAAAAAAAAAAACACAGAAAATAGTAGGTATTGCCAAGAAGATAGAGAAATTGGAAGCCTAGGGCATTGCTGGTGGAAATAGAAAATGGTACAGTCACTGTGGAAAACAGTATGATGGTTTCTCAAAATATTTAACACAGAATTACCATATGACCCAGCAGTTCCACTCTAGATATATAACCCCAAAGAATTCAAAGCAGGGAATCAAACAGATACTCGTAAAATAGTGTTCACAGCAGCATTATTCACAATAGTCAAAAGATGAAAATAACTCAAGGTCTATCAATACAGGACAGATAAACAAAACATAGACTATCCATACAATGTAATATTATTCAGCCATAAAAAGGAATGAAACACTGATCTATGTACTATAACATGAATGAACCTTAGAAACATTATGCTATACGAAAAAAGCTGGACACAAAGGGCACACAGTGTACGATTCACCTTACATGAGATAACTAGAATAGCCAAATTCACAGAGACAGAAAATAGAATAGAGGTGACCATGTGGCTGGGGCAGGTACAGAAAGGATACAGAATTTTTATTTGGAGGGATGAAAAAGTTATGCAGATGGATGGTGATAATGGTTGCATAACACCGTGAATGTCCTTAATGCCACTGAACTGTACATTTCAAAACAGTTAAAATGGTAAATTTCAGGTGACATAGATATATATATATATACATATTACCACAATTTTCTAAAAATGAAAAAAATTTAAAAGGCAGCCTTGTTGAAGTAGTGTTTGCCCCAAATCACCTAGCCAAAGCTAGACATGGGCAGGAAGTGGGCCTGCACAACCTCTTAGGGTCCTCTAAACTTCAGAGAACACACTTTTCAAGCCCTTGGATATCACAGCTTCTGACTCTTCTCTTTGCCGCACAAGTTTGAGACAAGTTCAAGAGTAGTAAGGCACAGCCCCATAACTGGTATTTTGTTATCCAACTTGGAGTTATGATGAGCACGTGGTTTAAAGACTAAAGCCTGGCCAGGCACTGATGCGAAGTGAGTCATCTGTGAGCAAATTCAAAGATGCAGACCTGGTATAAGAATCTTGATTGCTTATGTCACCTGCAGCCCAGCGGGTATGCCATTATCCCATAGAAGGCTTCCATGGGCTTCTCCTTTTCACGTCTTGCTCTGTTAGTCTCTGCCTCTCACACACTGCAGCCTCAGTAATCAATGACTGAATAAATGAAACTCCCCATCAACTACCCAGGGCTGAAGCATCTCACCTCCCCATGACCATCTACTGAGGGTATGATCATCAAAACCTCCAAAGCTAGTAAGCATTTGCCATGTGCTAGGCACTTAACGCAGCTTTGTAATACATGAGTCCACTGAATCACCATAACAACCCCATGTAAAACTGTCCCGATTTTATGAGCAAGAAAACTGAGGCTCAGCAAGGAGAGCTCATTGACCCTCAGGTTACTGAGCTAGTAAATCCTGAACTCAGACCGGGATCCAAGCAGTCTTACTGCAGAGCCCAAGCCTTCCCAACTACTTAGCTCTACTGCTTCGAGTACTGACCCAAATTTCCAAGGACTCAATTATGCTATTATTTTTGAGCCTTCATCTCATTTTTCTCTCCTGGTTCAGGGAAATCGAAGGCATCCATCTTTGGAACGCATTAATGGCTTTAATCAATGGCTGCCTAGTAACTCCAGGGGGCCCATGCTTTCAGTCTTTATCAAGAACAAGATTTCCGTTATGACAAAACTGGAAGAAAGAAAGTGAAAGTGTTAGTCTCTCAGTCATGTCTCTTCTTTGCAACCTTGTGGACTCCTCTGTGCATGGGATTCTCCAGGCAAGAATACTAGAGTGGGTTACCACGCCCTTCTCGAGGGAATTTTCCTGACCCAGGGATCAAACTGGGGTCTCCTGCATTATAGTCAGATTCTTTACCATCTGAGCCACCAGGGAAGCCTGAAATCACCTCAATGCTCAAGAGCAGCACTGACCCAGTGAAATACACTTTGAGCTGCCTGTATCATTTAAAATGTTCTAATAGCCTCAGGAAAAAAATAAGATGCAGATGAAATTAATTTTAACATAGTTTATTTAACCCAATATGTTTAAAATAGTATCATTTCAACATGTCAATATAAAAAAAAATATCAATGAGCTATTTCACATTCTATTCTTCATTCTAAGAGTTTGGGATATGGTGTGTATTTCACAGGCACTTCCCCAGTGGCTCAGTGGTAAAGAATCTGCCTGTAATGCAGGAGCCATAAGGAGATGCAAGTTGGATCCCTGGGCCGGGAAGATGCCCTGGAGAAGGGCATGGCAACCCACTCCAGTATTCTTGCCTGGGAATCCCATGGACAGAGGAGCCTGGCAGGCTACAGTCCATAGGATTGCAAAGAGTCAGACACAACTGAAGCAACTTAGCAAGCACGTAGCACATGTATTTTACAACGATAGCACATTTCGATTAGCACTCCCCACATTTCAACTGATCAATAGCCAAAGTGGCAAATGGCTGGACCTTTCAGACCTACAATACTCTTCTCATCTTTCCTTTTCTCTGTGAATGTCCTACTTTGTCTCCATCAGTTCTGTATTTCTCTTCCATCGTCATCTGGGATGGTCACTGATGGGAGCGTGTGAGTGGTGGAGTATTCCATCCTCACCATTCTCATGAATCCCTCAGCTCCCATCTCGGATCACACTGTCCTGATTGTCTGTTCTTCCTCCTTCGCCTGCACTTGCCCTCAGCTTTGCTTTCTTTGCTTCCAGGTCAGGCCCTCTTTGGGACTCCAGGGAGGAGTTGTCAACTTCTTCCCAGACCAAAGGCTCCTTGAATTTGCAGGGCCAGTGACTCCAAACCTCAGTCAACTGGCTTGTAAAACAGGAACAACTATAGTTACGGTCACTCCCCACTGGAGAGACATTCCAAGGGTCACAGAAACCCTGCCAAAGAAAACCAGATATTTTTTTTTCTCTCCTATGTTTGTCCCTTTTCCCTCCCCACCCCTCATCTTCTCCATCCTCCTTCCTGGCTGCCATGTCCCCCTTGGCTTCCTTGGTTTTTGAATACCTTCCACTGCCCAGCTCCAGAGCAGCAATGAGGAAGCCCAGGTCTCACAGATGGAGCCTGGTGCGGATGGCCGGAAGAGAGCCCAGAAAACCAGCCGTCCTCAGGGAGAGGAGGAAGACTCCTCAGTTTTCTACCCAGTGGAGGAAGGATTAGAGCTCCCTAGTAGAACCCACTCCCCAGCCCCAGAGCATCCACAGAGAACCCTTCAGAAATACCTCTTGCCGCTGACTCAGAAGTTTGGGACCACACTCCACCCATGTCTCTACGAGAAAAAGGCAGAGGCTGGGTCACTGCAGGCTGGCCACTGTCTGTGGAAAACCACGTGCTCCTCTCATCTACACAGGTTCCCAGGTCCTTCTCAACCAGAAACAGGAAAGATGAAATTCTGGCCTAAGACAACTGCCTCCTTAAACCCAAGCTCTTCGTCATCAAAATACAGGCAACCAAAAATCAAAACAAAACATAAATCCAGACTAAGAATATGGAAAAGCAGGTCCTTTCCCACACTGTAAGTAAAAGGTAATTTGTCAAGACCTATCAAAAGTCCAGAAACCTTGCATATTGCCAGATCTAGCAATTCTACTTCGAGAAATCAAAGACAAGCATTACTACAGGCCACAAGGATGTCTACCACAGTATTATTTATAATAGTAGAAAATGGTAAACATATACAACTGACAGAATTACATTAAATAAGTTAAATAAATTTTGATATATTCATATAACACTACACAACCATTAAAAATATTGCTTAATAAGATGAAAAGATATTCCTGACATATTAAGTGAACTTTATAAACCCAGCCTTCCTCAAATCTCTAGGCTCACATACCCAACTGTCTACTTCACAAACATTAAACATCTAAACAGGACTGAATCATCAAGCCCAATCTGACACTTAAACAACGGCACTTAAGACAATGGCACTGCCATTCACTTAGTTCTTAGGCCAAACACCTAGGAATAACCCTCAGTTCTTTATTTTCCTTCACTCCTCACATCGATTCATGAGCACCTCTCACGCCCGTGACCTTCTGAGTTCAGTTTCTTGCTCCATCTCCCCATCATCACTTGAGTCAAAAGGACCATCATTCCTGGCTTTGACTCCCACACTAGCCACCCAGTTTGTTTCCCTGCTCCCAGTCTTATGCCCCTATCAACTATTTTCCCTGCAGCAACCAAAAGGATCTTTTAAATAAGTCAGTCCCCCACCCTTTTCACAGTTAGAACAAAATCCAAGTATCTCAGCCAAGCCATCCATGACCAGGGCCCCAAGTCTTCCTCCTACTGTGTCCCTCATCCCTTCCCCACTCACTCTGCTCCAAATACAGTGGTCCATCCCCGTGCTGTTCTCATAATATGTGGAATGTATTCCCACCCAAGAACTCTGTACCTGCTGTTCCCTCTGCCTTGTACACTTCCCAGACATTTCATGTCTTGCTCCCTCACATCTGTGAAACCTCCCCAAGGGGGGGCCTTTACTGATCATCCCATACCCCTCTCTCTCTTTCCTATGCTTTTTGGGTTTATTTGGGAATTTTTCCATGTGGTTCAGTTACATCAGATTGTTCACTAGTCCCCAAAGAACCACACCTTCCAGAATCCATACCCTTGAATACTAACTCCCACACAGACCATGGGCTCAACTACATAATTTTATTTGGCCAGTGGAACATTAGCAAAGGTTACAGAAGCAGAAGCTGAAAACGGGCTATGAATTAGAACCTGCCTTCTTGGAACACCTGCTGCTGCCACCATGTAAGAAACCTGGATGACACTAAACATCAACTATACTTCAATTTTAAGGAGACAGAATAGAAGGAAGGAAGGAAGGAATCAGGGGTGTCCTGCTGGAAAGGCCACGTGGAAGAGAAGTGGGGTGCCTCAGCCAACCACTAGCCAACCGTCAGCCACGTGAGTCCACTTTGGACCATTCAGTCCCAATGGACCCACCAGATAACCACAATACACCAGTGGCCCAGGCAAGATCAGCAGAACTGGCTGGCTGAGTCCAGTCCCAACTGCAGACTTGTGAGCAGTGGTTGTTTTAAACCACTAAGTCCTGGGTTGGCTAGTTTTAGAGCAGTAGGTAACTATTACACTAGCTTCTCATTAGCTGTGGCAGAGACCACCAGACCTTCAGCCAGTTTAGGCCCACTTCACCATCTTGTTGGCAATGTTGTGACTAAACTCTACCCAACAGAATGCAAGCAGGACTGATGAGGGCACGTTCAGGGGTGAGGCTTTTAAGACGCTTTGCTTTCTCCACACTTTTGCCCCTTTCTGGATGCAAACAAATGACAATTGTGCAGAATGGAAAGGGCCTGGACCGTGAGAGAAACATCCACCAGCCAAGAGGGCAAGAGTAAGACTTCGGCTCTACTGGAGCCATTACACATTTGGGGATCTATATAGCTTCACCTAACTAATACATAACAGATTCTCTGTCCACCTGTTTACTGTCTGTCTGCCCCAACCCCACCTTGACATTCACCCATAAATGTAAGCACCGTGAGAGCAGGGGCCTCACCTGCCTCATTTACCACTGTGTTTCTAGTGCCTAAAACAGCTTTGGGCACACAGTGAGTGTTCACTAAGTATCCACCCCTGTCAGAAATTAAATATGGCCAGAGGGTCTTTGCAGCTTCTCCCACTTAGCGGCGGAGTCTCTTTCCCCAACATCTAAATTCAGGCTGGCATGTGACTTGTGCCAACACATAAAAGGCAATGAAAGTGACATTGTGTGACTTCTGAATCTCAAGACCCTTGCAACTTTTGCTGTGACCCTCTTGGAATACTGGGACCATGTAAGAAACCCAGGTGATCCCACTGGAGAGGCCACGTGGAAGGAAAGGCTCGGCTCTCTCAGCAGCCATTGCATCGGCCACACAGTAAGTCCAGGCCAGACCAGCAGAAGAACTGCCCAGCCGATCCCAACCCACAGAATCACTGAAAATAATGGAATATTGTCTGAGGTCCAGTTTCCCAAACATAATTAAGTCTAGGTATGGTATCTCTAACCATTATTATTAATTGAGATAGAACAGATTAAAAACAAGTAATTGATAAGTGATGGCTAGAATGTCCTTGCTGTATAAGGAGATTCTTTTACTTACTTATCTCCCAACTCAATCCCTGATATCTCCCTCCTCTTATAATTTAACCAAAATATAGCCCAACTCAGGACCACCCACACCTGGCCATTGCCCACCAGTCCTAGGGCCACTCAGTCATCTCTCAGATGGTCTCTATGCCTCCAGGTCCTTTCTCACCCCATCTACCCTAAAGATCAAGGATCAGCAAACTACAGCCCATGGGCCAAATCTGACCCACCACCTGTTTTTGTAAGGCTTGACCTGAAACCTAAGAATACATTTTTAATGTCAAAAAAAATTAGAAGTAAAATAATATTTCATGACATGTGAAAATTATATCAAATTCAAGCTTTAGGGTCCCTAGGTGAATTTTTATAAGAACATGTTTATTTCTGGATTGTCCGTGGCTGCTGCAAGCTACAGCAGCAGGTTGAGTGGTTGCGATAAAAACCACATGGCTCACAAAGCCTCAACAACTTACTCTCTGTCCCTTCACAGAAAAAGCTGGCTGGTCCCTCCTGTTAGTCCCTCCTGCCATCGGGCTAACCTTTAAGCAACTTTTTAATCGTATTCACTCCAAAACCTTTAAAGATTTCTACCTCCTCCTTCAAAGGGATAAAAACTTTGTTGGTCTGACTTCCCGGTCCTAAGACAGACCCCAGGAGTTTGTGACCTGAATTCGCTTCCTACAACAGTCTCCTAGATACTCTCCACTCTGGGCCAACCCGTCTGTAAGCTGCCCCTTACAGGCAGGACAGTGCCTCTACCGTTTGTTGTTCTGGCCTAGAAAGCTGCCCTGGCCCGCTGCAATTTAAACCCTCCCCATCCTTCACTCCACTCAGAGTTGCAGCTCTTTAACCAAGAATGCTTCCCTAACCACTCTGCCCCATATTTCCCTGGGTGAATTCTATGGAACATCAAGTCCAAAAGACATCTTTGGAAAAAGACACCTGCAGATATTCACCTTCCTTGGAGTCCCAATGTACAAATATGGCATATTAAAGGCTCTGAGAAGTCCTGCGGTCAAGATGCCTAGCTATCTCTTTTGCTGAACTCAGCCTTTCCCCATTGAGTAAACTATGGGATTTATTTTGTCTACAGAATACTTGTTGACCACCAGCATCTAGTACAGTGCCTGGAATTCAGCACTTGTTGAAAAAATGAATAACGCTGATATCCCACAGAACTAGGGTTCCACAAAACATACTTTGGAAATGCTGCTCGAGCTCCTTCTGCTGTCCCTCTAGTCTGAGCTGTGCCCTCCCATGTCATCTACTCCACACCACGTGATGATCATCATCACCATCAAAGGAGCAGGCACGGGGCTGCAGACAGTGTTAGAGCCTTGAAAATGTCATCTCTTTTCATCCTCACAACCACCTCTGAGGTAGGTGGTAGTATTCTTCCACTGCTATTTTGCCAAAAATGAAACCATGGGTCAGAAAACTTAAATCACTAGGCCAAGATAAAGTAAGTGGAAAAGCAAGAACACAAGACTACATAGGTCTAACTCCAAAGCTCATGACCTTCCTTCTCTGCCAGAGTGCCTCCTGAGAATGTACTGTGGCCAGTGTGGCTGGCTGTCCACCCAAAAACCCTTCTAGCTCTCTTCCATGCTAGGTGGAACCCTGGTTTTATACAGAGTAGCAATAGGTCAAACCAGGCAATGGATTTCAACCACCTAAACCAGTGATGACAGTGGTCCCATTGCCTTGCAACTTGGACGAGTGATTTGACCTAGTTCTGGCCAAGAAGACTTACAAAAACAACATTTGTGGGGTTGGGAGGAGAGGTGTCTTATGGAAGTCAAACAAAGATATGAAGCCTTTATTCCCTCCCACTCACTTGGTCCCTCTCTTCCCTGCCTTGAACCTGGGTGTAATGGTGAAAACTTCAGCAGCCATCTTGAAACTGTAAGATAGAGGCCATGAGAATTCACAAAGACATCAGTCCTGATATTATTAAATCACTGAGCCAACTCAAGCAGCCGTATACCTCCAGACTTCTTGCTACTTGAGGAAAAGAAACCATTATTTGCTTAACCACGCCGGTTGGATTTTCCATTTCACGCAGCTGAACACATTCCTAATAGATGCAGATGCAGTCTCCCATATCACTTACTGTTGAACTTAATCATTATCTCACACGTACGTTATTACTCTTATCTCTCTCATCATAAAGTACGCTTCTTGGAGGCTAAGTCCATGTCGTACATTTTTGTTTTCACAGGAGTATAGGCAAGAATTTCAGGAATGGTCTATTCAATTTACTGCTTTCTTTAGTGCTTGTGAGCAGAGAGAGGTCATCGTCGAATAGCTGAAATATGGCCTCTGTCTTCTGTTTAGTCTTTCCATGGTGTCAATAGGAAAGCATGCATCAGAAATACCTGACTGTTTATTAAACACAGCTTACTGGGCCCCCTCCAATCCCAAGTGAATTAGAATCTCTGGGGTTAAAGGCTGAGAATGGGTATTTGCAATAAGCTCCCCCAGGTGGTTTTGATACATAAAATTCGACAACTTCTGGGATTCAAAAACAACTGTGGATCCAAAACCTATGTGAGGTTTGGCAGGACTTGGCTGGACCCTAAGGCACCAGCCCTACTCAGGGGCCCCACCCTAGCCCTGGAGATCTAGGAAGCCTAAATTGGCATAATTGCTCAAGACCCTTTCTTGGGCAATATAGATAAAGTAGTTGGCATGCTCTGCAGCATACTGGGATTAGGAAATTAACAAACAGATGCACTCCCAGTAACTGCCACCTCCCACCATACCAATGCCTACCTCTTCCAGTTTAAAAAGAAAACCTGTATGCAGAAAAGAAGCAATGGAATCAGTGGCCCACTGCAACAATCACCATGATCCACAGAGCTCTCAGAGGGTGAAGCACGTTGAAAAGAAGAAAAGAAAACTAGAGAAAGTTACATACTAATACACAAGCTAGCATTTCGGACTCCTGACTCAGGATCAGAAGAGACCTCCGGTGGCCCTTTTGGGTTATTTCTTTATTCACAGCATGCAATTCTGAACAGAATCTTCTCTGAGGCACTGCTCAGACAGAGATGGAAAGCTGGACCAGGGCATCCCACACTTTTTCTTCCATCAGCAGAGTCCCAGCCTGCATGACTCTCCAAAGCTCTGAGAAAGAAAATACCTGTGCCTCCCAACAGAATTCCCACGCCTCTGCTACCCCTTGACACTTATTTCATTTCTGACAGTTATTTTCCCAGGTGACAGGTGCACACAGAGACACATTCTAGGGGAGCAAATAGCATATTCAACATACACAGACACACACACACACTAACTCCACTTTCAAACTGATGGCCTTCCTGCCTGCTGACATCTGGCCAAATTTAAAATCACAGAGGAGAAAGACTTGAAAGTGAATCAGAGAGAGGTGCTCATCCATACTAGGACAGGAGCACAAGGGCTAAAAGATTCAGTCCGGGACTGAAGAGTGCAGGCCTTGGAAACACACGGGCTGAACGGAGGGCCCTCCCAGCTCTGCACACGCCAGCTCCACCACGGGGAGAACCACTTTCCTCTGCTCCCAGCCCCATGGCCACCACCCTCAGCAAATGCCAGCTAATGGGAGTTCCCACATTTCATCAATCCTCAAGCCATGTGTACCACCTGCGGTTTGAGGGAGGGAGGTCAGTTGAACCCTTCAGGTGTTTGGAACAAGGTTGATGCCAGGCATTTTCTAAACCTCTTGAAAACTCCTTCCTTTGACCAAATGGCCTTGGGAAGGAATAATTTCTGCCATCTTCTTTCTGAGTAACTTTGCACCCATCCTACCCCCCCCCTCCCCAACCCAGGACAAAATTGCTTCAAACTCCCCCTCAAGTTCTGTTAGAGAGAATGTTATAACACGCCAAAGATAACTCCTCCTCCCGATCCCCCCTTTTTTTTCACCGTCCCACCAAGATTCCAGAGTATTTTCTCACACCACCTGTGTGTGCTGATCCAGGTTTTTTCTTAAAAAAAAGAAAGAAAGAAAGAAAGAAAAAGCATGCTTCAGGCCTGCAACAGCTCCCTGCATCAAAATGATTCGACTGGAAACGGGGGAGCTCAACGGGGAATTCTTTTTCAGGCATCTTGCCTCCTGACATGTATACCCCTGAAAACAAACAAACCAAATCCAAGGAGCCAAAGGTGGGGGGCGGTGTGCAGGCTGGGAAGGAGACCGAGAAAGACGAGGTCTACATTTATAGGCAGCCCCATTCCGCGAACAAAAACCACCTTTTGACCACCTGCAGAATGCGCAAGGTCACGTGGGTTCTCTGCAGCGCCTTAATGTCTCTACCCTGCACACAAGCCCCCCGCGGCATATCAACAAATCCACAAGCGGAAAAAAGAGAGAACTCACTCCTCAGAGAGGAAGCAAACGATAACCACAGCCGCCAGAACAATAATAAAGAATAACAATTACTACTACTGCTCCCACCACCCAGCCAAGCGGCAGCCGACAGCGGTACAGTGAAGGGACATCCAAGCGCAGGGTTTGCAAGATAAATCACAGAAGATCGAAGACCGAACCGTGCCCACCTTGCAATCCTCCCACCCCCTCCACCCCACCCCCAACAAACAGAATCAAGGGAAGAGGGGATGGTGGGGAAGAAAGGGGAGGGGAGGAAGGATTGCTTTTTTTTTTTCCCCATAGGCAACACCTACCTCCAAGGTCCGGATTTCTTTTTGTGTGAGGTCGTTGGAGGTAGCACATTTGGTCCTAAGCCCTTCCAGGTTGGAGATGCTCAGGTCTATCATGTTTTGGACCAACTCGCACTGCTGTAAGGCTTTTTGCAAACTCAGAGGCTGCTGCTCCTCGCTTTTCGTCATGTTTTCCTCATCCATCGCTTGCTCTGCAAGCCCCCTTCCCCTCCTCCTCCTCCCAGAGAGAAAAAAGGGGGGTGTGTGGGGGGGAGTAGAGGTAGTCTACCCCCTACGCCTCTCCAACCACTGCGACTTCTCAACAGTGTCTCATGAAGAAGAAACCCAACATCTCACACAGGGTTGAGGGGGTGGGGGTGGGAGGAGGGGACAAGAGCCAAAATTTATTATTTTATTTTGGGGTGACAAGCAGACTTCATTAGAACGTCTCCCCTCTCTGAGTCTCTGGTCCCTGAGAAGGAGAGATGCTGTTTCTCAGAAGCAAGCCAGGTGATGTGATGCTGTCTGTACACTTAGGGAGGGGGGGGGAGAGAAGGAGGGGGGAGGGAGAGGAGGAGGAGGAGAAGGAAAATAGCGCTCACTCTTTACACACCGGCTCCGTGAAGGACAAAATTATATATTTTTGGCTGGTTGGCTTTTATGTCAAAAAAAATCTGGTTTGCCCCCCTCCCAGTTGCAGTGACACGGCATTGTCCACCGTTTGGGGTGCTTTAGCGCGTTCTCAAGATGCTGTCTGCATTGCTCCCGCGGCTGCGGCGGCGACTGCGGCTGGCTGCTGTCTCGTCCTCGCGCTGCTGCTGCTGCCGCCGCCGGGATCCGGGGGTGACGGCTGCTGCATTCGCTCCTGCCTCGCTCCACACCGACATCTTGCCTGTCAATCACGGGGAGGGGGGAGCGAGGGAGCGCCGGCGAGGGATGGAGAGCGAGCGAGGGACCTGCAGGGGAGCGGGTTGGTGGAGAGGCGCCGTGCGCGCATCCGCCCCCGCCGGGCCCGGGCTCCGGCGCGCCAGGGACCCGCTGGAGAAGGCGGAGGTGGAGCGCGCAGGCTCGCGCACCTGGCCGGGGAAAGGGACGCGGCTCCCGGCGCGGGTAGGGGGAGCGGGGGGCGGGATTTCTAGGGGATGCGGAGCTCGCGTGGCAAAGTGAAATTACTACCGGGCGTGCGTGCGAGCGAGCGATCGGCGGGCGGGGGCGCGGGGGAAGAGCGCGCGGCGGCTGAGGCTGCTCCTGGGGGCGGTGGAGATGGCAGGGAGTGTGCCAGAGCGCGGAGACTGGGCGAGGGGGCGGGGAGAGGGATTCGGTGGCCGGGCGGGGGTGGGGGACACTACTACGGCACCGCTCTCGCGAGAGGAGGCCGGCGCGCGGCTCAGCAGGTGCGCTCTGGCTGGGGGCAGGTGTGCGTCCAACTTTAAACCCCGTAGTGCGTGCTGGAAAAACGTCAGCGTGAACCCGGGCACGTCCTCTCTGGCTTTCTGGCTAGAAGGGGAGGGGCGTGGGTGTGGGGGGGTGGGGGTAGGTGGGGGGTGGGGGGGGGTGTTTTTGCTTGTCCTCCCTTGATGGTGTGTAGGAGGGAGCAAACCTGATGCTCTCCCTTGGGCTGTAGGAAGCTGCCTCCCAGAATTGACACCCAGGCCTTCAATCACCCTAATGGGTGACTTTCCATTTGGAGAGTGAAAGGGGCTTTGCCTTAATCTGATTGCTAACCCTGTCCTACATGTCCTGCATGATCTGATCCCAGACTACCTAACTGACCTTCTATCAGCAAACTATGGTCCCAGAATTACAAATGGATTTTACGCTACAAACAATAAATGCTGGAGAGCGTCTGAAGAGAAGGGAATCCTCCTACACTGTGGGAATGTAAGTTGATGCAGCCACTATGGAGAACAGTAGGGGAGGGTCTTAAAAAACTTAAAATAGAGCTACCATATGATCCAGCAACACCACTCCTGGGCATACACTGGAGAAAACCATAATTTGAAAAGATATATGCACCCCAATGTTCAGTGCAGCACTATTTACAATAGCCAGTACATGGAAGCAGCTTAAATGTCCCCTGACAGAGGAATGGATAAAGAAGATGTGGTGTGGTACATATACACAATGGAATATTCAGTTCAGTTTAGTTGTTCAGTAGTGCCAGACTCTTTGCGACCCCATGGGGGGCAGCATGCCAGGCTCCCTGTCCATCACCAACTCCCAAAGCTTGCTCAAACTCATGTCCATCGAGTCAGTGATGCCATCCAACCATCTCATCCTCTGTTGTCCCCTTCTCCTGCCTTCAGTCTTTCCCAGCATCAGGGTCTTTTCAAATGAGTCAGTTCTTCAAGTCAGGTGGCCCAAGTATTGGAGCTTCAGCTTCAGCATCAGTCCTTCCAATGAATATTCAGGACTGATCTCCTTTAGGATGGACTGGTTGGATCTCCTTGCAGTCCAAGGGGCTCTCAAGAGTCTTCTCCAACACCACAGTTCAAAAGTATCAATTCTTTGGTGCTCAGCTTTCTTTATAGTCCAACTCTCTCATCCATACACGACTACTGGAAAAACCATAGCTTTGACTAGATGGACATTTTGTTGGTAATGTCTCTGGTTTTTAATATGCTGTCTAGGTTGATCATAGCTTTTCTTCCAAGGAGCAAGCATCCTTTAATTTCATGGCTGCAGTCACCATCTGCAGTGATTTTGGAGCCCAAGAAAATAAAGTCTGTCACTGTTTCCATTGTTTCCCCATCTATTTGCCACAAAGTGATGGAACTGGATGCCATGATCTTCACTTTTTGAATGTTGAATTTTAAGCCAGCTTTTTCACTCTCCTCTTTCACTTTCATCAAGAGGCTCTTTAGTTCCTCTTTGCTTTCTGCCATAAGGGTGGTGTCAACTGCATAGCTGAGGTTATTCATGTTTCTCCCGGCAATCTTGATTCCAGCTTGTGTTTTGTCCAGCCCAGCATTTTGCATGATGTACTCTGCATATAAGTTAAATAAGCAGAGTAACAATATACAGCTTTGACCTACTCCTTTCCCAATTTGGAACCAGTCCATTACTCCATGTCCAGTTCTAACTGTTGCTTATTACTCAACCATAAAAAATATGAAATAAGGCCATCTGCAGCAACATGAAGAGACCTAGAGATTGTCATACTGAGTGAAGTAAGTCAGAGAAAGACAAATATCATAATATCGTTTATATGTGGAATCTAAAAAATGGTACAAATGAATTCATTTATGAAACAGAAATAGAGTTACAGATATAGAAAACCATCTTATGGTTACCAGGAACTAAAGAAGGGGGAGGATAAGTTGGGAGTTGAGATTGACATGTACACCCTATCATGTACAAAATAGGTAGCTAATAAATAGTATAGTATTTATTAGCTATACAAAATAGTATACAAAATAGTATAGCTATACTATACTGTATAGTCAGGGAACTCCACTCAATGCTCTGTAATGACCTCCTTGGGGAAAGAATCTTTAAAAAAAAGTGGATACATGTATATGTATAACTGATTCACTTTGCTGTGCAGTGGAAACAAACACAACATTGTAAGTCAATGACACTCCAATAAAAAAATTCTTTAAAGAATGGATTTTATATGTTTAAATGGTTCAGAAAAAAAGTCAAAAGACTATTTTGGCACGTGAAAATTAACAAGAAATTCTAATTTAAGTGTTCATAAATAAAGTTTTATTGAAATACTGCCACCCATTTACTTGTTGTGTGTCTTTACCTTTGCATTATAATAGCAGAATTTAGTTACAGCAGATACTGTATGTCTTGGAACACCTAAAATATTTACTATCTAGCCCTTTACAGAAAAGTTTGCTATCCCCAGGTTAAATTGCCAAATATACTCTTGTCTTAGAGATCTTTGTACTCTATGTCTCCTCTCCCCAGGTCACATTTCCCCCAATATTTTCCTGATTGGCTCCTGTCACTTTGTGTCACCTCAAATGTCATCTCAGAAAGGTTTCATTTCCCTGACCATCTTAACTAATAATACTCCCAAGATACATTGCCCAAAGGATATATTTAGGATAATTGGCCAAAGGCACCTCTTTCGCCAGGTAAACAGAGCTCCATTCCAGGGATTGGGCTTATAGAGCAGAGTAGATTCAGAACTCATGGTAATATGTATTCCTTAAAGGAAGTTGCTTAAGATGTAGAATGACAACTAGAGATATCAAACTTTTTATTGTACTGTGGGCCCATGGGGTTTAATGGCTCAAAAGAGCTGAATCAGCATTTTCAAAATTACCCCCCCATCCATGAGGAGGTCAAGTGTGTTCTCCACGCTCTCAATCTTTTGGATTATGAAATTTACAAATTCCAGTTCTCTGAGAAAATTCTCTCTTCATTCACTTTTCACATCTTTTGTTTTTCTTGAAAATATTAATTATGGTTATTTTAAAGCCCCTGTCTAACTCCAATGCCTCAGTCACCTAGGGGGAGGGGGGTCTATTTCTACTGACTATTTTTCTCTTTGTTTTCCGTGATTTGGTCCTGTCTCTTGGGAGGCCTTGTAATGTTTGTTGAATGCAATGCAGTATCTGTGTATGAAAGAAATATCTAGAGTGTCTGGTTGATGTTGTCTAACTCTGGAGAGGGCTTATCCTTTCTCTGCAAAACAGATGGCATGAGGACTAACCATCCTAATCCAATCAGAGGCTGAGCTGCATAGCAGTTTTGATAAGACACCACTTAACTCTGGTTCTCACTTGTAAATCCTTGCCTTTCAGTATTTCCAACTGAGAAGTTTAGGTGTTCACCAAGGCCCCTCCCCCTGGTCCTGGGGTCTAATCCTTGTCTCCACAGCATGGCAAGACTGTTGAAAACTCTGCTCTGTTTTTCAGGAACATTTTGCTTGGCTCTTTAGCCTCTTGGCCTGCACTGTTTCAGAATTTGCCAAATGCCTTAAGCAGGAAATTGCCATCTATCAAGCTCACTTTTCTGTCCCCCACTCCCTCTTTACACAGTATTAGCCTTTCAAGTTCCCAGTTTTGTCTCTCCAACCTTAGAAGCCTGCCAAAGGTTTTGTGACTTCTCTGTCCCCTAGAAGCAGCTCCCTGCCTGGAAACTAACTGATGAGAATCGTATTTCACCCCAGAAACTGCATTTGAGCTCTAAATGATGAAAATCTCAGAGTAGCTTCATCAATAGTGGAAATAAATTATTGTTACTGGCCTACTGAATGAGCTGAACTTGGCAAACCCTCATAAGATCCCATAGCTTTTAGCTTCAACCATTAAGAATGATCTAAATTTTGCTTATTAGAAGTCCATTCCAGTCCAACCAAAGCTTCCTTCTTACATCCAGTTTTATGCCTCTTCCCCACCCCCTCTGTTATGACTGTACATAAGGAACCTGCAATGGA
Organism: Muntiacus reevesi; assembly: GCF_963930625.1. Taxonomy (NCBI): domain Eukaryota; kingdom Metazoa; phylum Chordata; class Mammalia; order Artiodactyla; family Cervidae; genus Muntiacus; species Muntiacus reevesi. The sequence continues at coordinate 16,229,143 of NC_089261.1, forward strand.
GATTAGGGCAGGCACGTCCTTTCCTGCCTCCTCTCCAGCTCCTCTTGCTGCTGTTCAGGAGCAGAGGAATGAGTGCAAGGGACCTTCAGATGAAACAAGTGAGAACAGGTAAGTTCTCACTTGAGTGTCAGATTCCCCCCCCACCCCTACCATGTCCTGGTGAGTCCTTACATGCTGGTTCTTTCACATGGGGGTGCACGGGAGGGTGGATCTTTGGAGACCTCCGTGGGGACCACGTGGAGACTCAAAGCACACGCTATGATCTCTCGCACATCCCCTTTCCACTCATACCCCAGGAAGGACCCTACATTCTCTTTCTGAGGGCCTCTTGCCTGGCAGACTGCCCTCTCCAGTGAGTCTTTCAGGATGACTCAAGTCTAAGGATATGTGCTTTGGCCCATGAGAAGCAAGATGTACCTTTGCCCCACTGCCCTTTCTCCTCACCATGGGCAGCCTTAAGCGGGAAGTGAAATGCCAGCCACTCCCCCTGTGTGTGCCCAGTCTCATGAGTGATACTCCTTTGAACTCTCCTCTCTTGACTTGGGGGTTGAAAGGGGAGAAAAAAACACCCCCTACAAAGACCTCTTGGAGAAACCTCCTCTGGATAAAATCTTGACCATGTCTTATATTAGCTGGAGGCTGATGGTTACTGATGGTCAAAGGACCAGTCTGGCCACCTCATAACAGAAGGACGAAGTACTGTTACCCACTGCCCTCACCTTCAAAGCTTTTATAGTTCTGGGTTGACAGGAAAAGTCTCATTCCACATCCTGTTGTATTAGCGATGTGTGTGTGTGTGTGTCTGACTTCTGTGACACCATGAATTGTAGTCCACCAGGTTCCTCTGCCCATGGGATTCTCCAGGCAAAAATACTGGAGTGGGTTGCTATTCCCTTCTCTGGAGGATCTTCCCAACTCAGGGATCAAATCCAGGTCTCCTGCATTGCAGGTGGATTCTTTACTATCTGAGCCACTAGAGAAGCCCATTAGTGATGACCTGCCCCCAATATTTTCTAAGTTGCATTGTGAATGCAGATGCAAATTGGAAAATGGCAGATTCAAAGGCAGAGAGGTGGTTGATGACCCTGAAACTGAAAAACAAACAAAAAAGCAACACAACTACCACTGACTTGTCCTTAAAGCAATTGCCCAGGGCATTGCTTTTTTTCTTTTTTCCTACTGATTTCTTCAAGGAGGGGGAAAAATTCAGAAAACTAGTCCCCAGGACATGACCAAATCTTTTGTAGCTGCGAAAGGATTACTATTGTTCTGTTCTAACTCATTGATCCCCAAAACATAAATGGCTTAAAAAAAAAAATACCTTTGATGAGTGCAGGCAGAAAGTTCCTGCCTTTAACCTTGTGAAGTTTTCCCAACATAAGAAAACTGACTTGTTTCAGAGTTCTTCTCCTTTTGGCCTTTTGCCTCTTAATTTTCCAACATGAGCAAAATCACCAGCTCACTCTCTTGATGGCGAGATAATTTGAGGTCATGGTAATGGACAGTTTAGTCCAGTGATTTATGCTGGTTTACAAATTAAGCACACAAATGATGCACTGTAAATTTTCAGACACAGCATCCTCAGGATAGAAAAGGATGCAGACTGTGGCTCTCTGTGGATGCTGAGAGGTACACAGCTGAGGAGTATTAAAAATTTTAATAAAGTGATGCCATCAACCAAGTTTGCTTACTTCTCATGCCATCTTGTCTATGAAGTTCTGCTTTAGCCCAAATGGAGACTTTGTGTGAACCAGAACAAGGCATCCACTCTGCAAGGGGACCAAGGATCACAGCTTATATGGCAGGGCATGGCCTGGATTTCAGACTTGCCTCATTCTGGGCAACTGCAACCTGCATGGCATCTATCTGCAGAAGCCCAGAGGAAGCTCCTGATTCCTTTCTTTTTATTGTTGTAAAATATATACAACATAAAATTCACCAGTAGTGACATTTGGTACCCTCACAGTTTTGGGTGACTATCACCACTGTCCAGTTTCAGAACATTTTCCTCACCCAAAAAGGAAATCCTGTACACGTTTAGCAGTCACTCCAGATTTGCCTCCTTCTCCCTGCCTCAAGCAACCACTGATCTGCTTTCTTTTTCTATGGATCTACCTATTCTGGATATTTCAATAAGTGGAATCATACAATATTGTGTCTGACTTCTTTCCCTTTGCATAATGTTTCCAAGATTCACTCACTTCATAGCATGTGTCAGTACTTCATTCCTTTTTATGGCTGCATAATATTCCACTGTGTGACTATACTGCAATTTGTTTATCTGTTTATCTTGGGGGACAGCTGATTTTTCTACTTTTTGGTTCCTGTGAATAGTGCTTCTGTGACCATCTTTGTAGAAGTTTTTGTTTGGATACCTGTTTTTGATTCTTAAGGTATATATCTAGGAGCAGAATTATCATGTGTGGTAATTCTGTTTAACTTTTTGAGAAACTGTCACTGTTTTCCATAGGGAATGCACCATTTTACATTTCCACCAGCAATGTGTGAGGGATCCAACTTTTCTACATCCTCCCCTCCTGACCCTTCTTGCATTGATATTATTTCATTACTGAAAAAAAAAAAAAACACATCATAATGGCGTCCTTAGGAAAGTATCAACACATTCATTTCTTGGGTACCTATAATGTGCTAGGGAAATGCTACATGCATGGGATTTAAAGATTAATAAGGGACAGTGTGTTCTTCAGTTTTCTTTTAGTTGCCAAGGACAAAAACCTAGCACAAACCAGTTCAGGTTTAAAAAAAAAAAATGTGGCTGATATCACCAGGAAATGAAGGGGAAGAATCTTGCTCTGGCCTGCCACCATCCTTTTCTTTCTTTATCACTCAGTTCTGCTGTCTTCTGTTTTGTTTTTGTTTTTGTTTTTAGGTGGCTTTCTACCAGGGTGTGACAAAGACAAGCACAGAGAGCTTAGCAATTTTGTGAGAAATGTAGTCCCTTTCTCCTTAGTTCCAGTGAAGTTCTAGCTCACTCCAACATAGTTCCAGCTAGTTTCAACATAAGTTGCAGGACTGAATGTGCAGGCCACCAATTCCCAAGCCAGTTACATTGGCCAAGGGAATGGGATGTGAGGATGGGCCAGGCCTGGGTAGCAGGAAGTGGCATCAAGTCTACACAAATCATGTGGTATGAGATTAGGGGAGGACCAGTCCCCCAGACAGAAAGAGAAATATTATTATCAGAAGTAAAGAGGGTATATTTGGTCAGACAAAAACATCAAGAACCATCCACCCTCCTTGGGAAAGTCACAGTCTAGTGAGGGGACCAGTGCAAACAAAATCCTGTAATTAAAACATGCTCTGGAAAAAGAGAAAAGAGTCCTTTAGACCTGTGCAAGAGAAAGGGGTGGGACTCTAGGAAAGCTCTGTTGAGGAGGAGATTCTGAAGCCTAGACTAAAGCAGGAGTGGGCCGTTTGCTGCAACATAGATGGACCTAAAGATTATCACACTAAAAGTCAGACTGAGAAAGACAAGCTACTTTATGGTATCACTTATAGGTGGAATGTAAAGTATGATACAAATGAACTTATCTGTGAAACAGAGACAGACTCACAGACATAGAGAACAGGCTTGTGGTTTCTGAGGTCAGGGGAAGGGAAGGGTGAATTAGGAATTTTAGGATTAACAGATGCAGACTATTATATAAAGAATGGTTAACCAATGAGGTCCTCCTGTATAGCACAGGGAACTGTACTCAACATCCTGTGATAAACAATAATGGGAAAGAACGTGGAAAAGAACGTACATCTATGTATTTATGTATGTATATACATGAGTATTTCTGAACCACTTTGCTGTACTCCGGAAACTAACACACCATTGTAAATCAACTATACTTCAATTTAAAAAAATTTTAATAAGCAAGTAGAAGAAGGAATAAATAAAAGGGAATCCTCCAGGTACACACAGAAGCACTGGTTTGTGCTAAAGCACAGAGGCCTGAAATCACTGGTGATCACAAACAAGGACAAGGAACATATACTTGTCATGATGATTTTTAAAGTCACACTGGAAATACTTTAACTATGTGGCCTGGCCTTGAGAAGGCTCAAGCTGGTGAATGAGAGAGGCCCTGTCAGCCCTTCTTCTACCTATTAGCTTCAGCAGCCTCTAGAGGGGTCTAACTACCCAGAGGGGCTTGCTGGGAATGTGGGACCTTCAGTGCTAAAACTGTGACAGTACAAAGCAATCTGGGATGACTCGGTCACCCTAGAGTCAAGTTCCCAAGTCATAAGCACCTACTTGGAGTATGCTTGGAGTTGGGATCAGTGTTCCAGGAGCATATGTTGTTATGGAAATATGAGCCCTGTGTTGAAACAAAACTTGCACACAGTTGTTCAGAGCATCCTTATTCACAAGAGCCAAAAGGTGGAAACAAGCCACCTATCCACCACCTAATGAGCAGATAAACGAAACACGGTCTTTCCATACAATGGAATTTTGGTGGTGTTGGTGGTGATTTAATTGCTAAGTTGTGTCCAACTCTTTTTCAACCCCATGGACAGGCTCCTCTGTCCATGGGATTTCCCAGGTAAGAACACTGGAGTGAGTTGCCATTCCCTTCTCCAGGGGATCGTCCCAATCCAGGGACTGAACCCAAGTCTCCTACATCACTGGCAAATTCTTTACCAGTGAGCCACCAGGGAAACCCACAATGGAATCTTACTTAGTCATAAAAAGGAGTGAAGCACTGACACATGCTGCAACATGTGTTGTTGGGCTAAGTTGCTTCAGTCGTGTCCGATTCTGTGAGACCCCATAGACGGCAGCCCACCAGGCCCCTCTGTCCCCGGGATTCTCCAGGCAAGAACGCTGGAGTGGGTTGCCATTTCCTCCTCCAGCTACAACATGGATGGACTTGAAAATGCTACACTGAGGTAAAGAAGTCAGACACAAAAGGTCACATCTGTATGATTCTGCTTGGATGGAATACCCAGATAGGCAAATCTGAGAGACAGAAAGCAGATGGGTGGTTGCTGGGGGCTGGGGGAGGGGGAGAATGGAGAGTGTGTGCCTAACAGCTATCGGATTTCTATTTGGGGTGCTGAGAGAGCTCTAGAACTAGATAGAGGTGATGGTTGTTCAACACCATGAATGAACTTAATGCCACTGAACTGTATACTTTAAAAAGGATTAAAATGGTAAATTTAATGCTAAGTGTATTTTACTGCAATAAAAAGAAAAATCCCCAAAAGGTGTATAAAGCAAAGGCAATCCACAAAGCCAAATTTGGACTGTAGGTGAGTTTCATTTGGCTTCAGGGAGTTTTAAATTTTGGCAAACAGTTCTAGCAGGGGGGTATTTCACATAAAAATCATTCTGATGAGCAATTTATTCAGAAGAATTTGAAACCCTAGCCCTACTTTGGCTGCATCTGCATCTGGAAAGGATGGGAGGAGGGGTGGAGCAAAGGGGGTGTCCCAGTTCCCTCCAACTGCTTTTCCTCAGCCTTCACCTCCTCGTTTGTGCCTGCCTGGCCCCCAGAGGCACTGAGCATAGGCCTTCCGATACTTGCACAAAACAATTAGAAGAGAGGCCGATGATAACGTCCAGAAATCAGGCACGCTACACGGTGACTTCCATTTTCATTCTTTTGTAAATGAGATATCAGTGGATCACTATTTTCCCCAAAATGCTATATGACTTTCAAAACAGTAAGGAAATATCCCCTTAAAGCAGTGATTCAGTACACTTTAGCTATGCATGGGAATCACCCAGGAAACTTTTTTAAAAAGTGTTGAGGCCTGGGTCCTACCTCTGGAAATTCTGATTTCTTTGGTCTGGGGTGCAACCTAAGGATTGGAATTTTTAAAAGCTCCCTAGGCAATTCAAACATGCAACTGGGGTTGAGAGAATTAGGGCTTGACTGCTGTCTTTTAGAGAATCGCCCTTTTTTGGCCTTGGACCTTACAGATCAAATTGCACACAAGTTGAAAATCTTTCTTTGGTTTTTACTAACATGTCTTTTGCAGCTCTCAATATCTATGCCCACAGACACAGGCTAGCTTCAGCTGCCCAACAGTCATCTTGACAGATACAAGAAACACATGAATAAGTCATCTGTTTGCTTCTTTTTTTTTTTAGAGGAGAGTTCACTCCTTCATTATCAAAAGGACATCTAAAGCGTCTCATAAAATATAAAAGTTAGCCCCACATTTGTTTAATGGGTGTGAAGGGCTCCAGTCCACAGAGTGCTGCGGTCTGAGGAAGCCATCTGATAACGAACGCATGCTGTTTCCCTGGGACCAGAGTCTTAATGGTTTGTCATGTGAATGTGTGTGCATTGTTCAAAGTGATCACCCCTTTGCAAAGTGCATCTGTGACGCAATTGCTGACATCCTGGCCATGCATTTTCCATGTGCTCCTGCTTGTAAGCTCTCTTCCACCAGAGCAATTCAGCGGTGCAAAAAAAGCATCTGCTGACAGGAAAAACAAAACCTGTTCCACAGTCTGTGTATATTCAGGGCATGCTTCCTACCTTGGTACCAGACCTTTGTGGAGGTCAGCTGTGCCTGGGTCAGAGATGAAGCCCACCACTGCCTCTAGTTCACACGGGGCTGTCTGGTCGGTAAAAGCAGCATGTGCCTCCTCTTCACACCCCACCACAGCTGTCTGCAACTCGCCTGGTAGGCCAGCATTGGCTTTGCTTCCAGCACCAATCTGCGACTTTGGCTGGGGGTGGGGTGGGGGGAGGGTGGGGAGGGAAGAAAAATTGCATACGGTGAGTGAAGAAAATTGCCCAGGTCGTCCTGGGTGAGGCTCAAGTCATCCAAAATTTGATTGCCTTCTCCTGAAAGGTACAGACCCAGAGTTCACTGAGCCCCATTTTGTACCTGAATTGGAAAAATGGAACTGAAGGTCCTTTAGAAGTCTCATCTGTGATTTTTGGACTTGCCTTTTCTTTGAAGAAACGGGGGAGAAAACTAGAAATGTCTAGCAGGACAGATCACAGGTTTTCCCCCTGTCTTGTGCTTTTTGTGCACAGAATCAGGTAAGTCAGTAACAGTTTAGTTTTCTTGGTAAACTGAGAACACCTCTTTTTTTTTTTTTTTTCATCAAAAGAAGTACAAATGTTGACTTTTAGTTTTTAAAAGACAGACCTGGCCCCCAGTTTCAACATAAGGTAAATTATTCTCAATGTTGAAACATTCACCTAGTCTTTGATTCATTTATGTATTCAGTCCAAATATCAATATATTTCTGATTATAAATAGTCTGATTTCCTGATACGATGGATTCTTCATCATCACAAGTAGAGCTGGGGTCCAGGAAAGGTAATAGACCACTAGAGGGGAAAATGCTGGCTTGGAGCACCATGGCCAGGTTCTCATCCCAGCTCTGCCAACCTCCTGACCCTGTAACCTTATTCAAGGGATCTCAGCTCTCTGGATCTAGGTTTCCTCACCTGTAAAATAGGAGTAGTAACTGTCTGCCTCCTGGGGTGGTAATGAGGAGTCAACGACTCAACAAGTGTAAAGTGCTGAGAACATGGCCTGAATGTTAGTTGTAACTGGAAACACAATAGTAGCACAAAGGCAAAAGCTCTTCTGTGGCTTGGCAGTTTTGCACATAGGTAGCCCTGTTACAAATCCATTAAAAAAAAAAAAAAAACCTGTATTGGGTTAAAATTGGAAGATCTAGTTCAGAATTTCTGCAAGTACCCCATGCTAACCAGTTACATCAAAACCGCAAAATCCCAGGGAGTTCCCTTATGGCCTAGTGGTTGGGATTCTGGGCTTTCTCTACCATAGCCCAAGTTCAATCCCTAGTTGGGGAACTAAGATCCTGCAAGCCATGTGACACAGTCAAAAAAATTTCAAAATCTCAGATCCCACCTGGGACTTATTTTGGCTCTCTGGGGTTAAAGTCCTGGGAACCTACATTTTAACAAGCATCCCATGGGGCTGTGATGTACCCTAAGGCTAGAAAACTTTGAATAGAGTTAACAAATAGCAATACCTCTGAAGCCCAGATACTGCTGTTACAGATCCACTAAAGCAGTATCTCCAAAACTTCATTTGAGTATTATCTAATTTTTTCATTTGAGTATTATCTTTATGCATAATTTTTGCCCAATTATTTTACAGTCTGACACAGCATATAATTTTCTATGAAGTGACTTGCTATTTTTACAAAAGCAAATTTATTGTAAAAGGGAAATTTATTTCATTTGAGTAAATGAAAAATAGATATCTTGCCACAATTAGATGATAACCGTAAAAGTAAATACAATTAAAAAAAATAATGTTATTAAATTACACCTAGACACTGTTACCTACTGAAGCTCTGAATTTGCAGGTATATCTTTGCTTTTTAAAGAAAACTGGCCCGGGTTAAAGAGGTGTTAGTCTTTCTAGCGCCATGTAGGGACATTCTCCTTGATGAAATGATTGCAAGGGATCGAGAGGGGTGTAACTTCCTTGCTGGGTGATTCAGTGCCATTTAATATTGTATTTGAGCAGCCCCTGAAGTCACTTCCTAGTGAGTCACGGCGCACACTCTGTGCAGAAGTGCAATCAAGTCTTCGTCTCAAAGTTTACTGACTCTGAATTTACACACACACTTACAAAAGAACAAAACAAAAACAAAAAGCCCCAGAATATTCGAGACACTGGGAGTTATGGTTCAGGTAGTCCATACGTGTACCCACATGGCTCCAGGACCCCCTTCAGATGTCACTCTCAAGGATGTCAGGCAGATCTGGGTTGGGATCCACTACCCCCCCACCTGCTATGCTTGGTGACCTCGGGCACATCTCCAGAATCCATATCCACAACTGTAAAATGAGATAAAGCCTGTTCTAGCCAAGATGACGTAAAATGATGTATGAAAGCCCCTACCACAGAGGGTGACGCATGGTTGATGCTCAGTAAATGGTAGCTTTTTAAAATTACCAAGCCTTCATATTTTAAATAATTTTTGATAGAACTCTTTGTAAAAACGCAATTCTACTTCCTAAATCCCATGCAACTACTTGATGACTCAGGGCTATCATTTTGAACATCTCTGTAGTCGTTTGATTGTGTTGGGACACATTTTCTAACAGCTTCCCAAATTCACCCTCCTCTTTTGTCATTACATATGCAGTGGGCTGGTAACCAAGCTAAGTGACCACCAATAGAAAACTGATTACACCACAGCTAAATTACATGGGTAGACAACAACAATGCAAAAGATACTCCCAAAGCGATCACAAAAATAAAAATTTAAGCACTGAGTTGTTTTTTTGTCCATGTGCATAGCAAATATTAAGTACAATATTATTTAAGATGGGTGAGGAAATGGCAAATAAGAACTTCCATATGCTGATGGTGGAAGTATAAACTGGTACAGCCTTCTGGAGGGCATATACATTTGACCTAGCAATTCCATTTCTAAGAATCTACACAACAGAGTCTCTTCCATACGGGCACAAGAATGTATGTGAAAAACAAGTATCGGTGAGGATGTGGAAAAGTTGGAGCCCTGGTGCATTGCTAGTGAGAATGTAAAATGATACAACCACCGTGAAAAACAGTATGATAAAATCAAACATAGAATTACCATATAATCCAGGAATTTCACTTTGGGGCGTATACCCAAAAGAATTGAAAGTAGAGACTCAAACAGATATTTGCAAATGAATGTTCATAGCAGCATGATTCACTGTGACCAAAAGGTAGAAATAACCCAAATGTCCATCAGTGGATGAAAGGATAAACAAATTGTGGTCTATTCACGCAATAGAAAATTTTTCAACCTTAAAAAAAAAGAATGCAATTCTGATACATACCACAACATCAATGAAGTTTGGAGACATTATACTCAGTGAAATAGGTCAGACATGAAAGGACAACTATTGTATGATTCCACTTATGCTGATTAACTAGAATAGTCAAATGCATAAAGAGAGGAAGCAAAAAAATGGTTACAGGGGCAGCAAGAGGGGGCAACGGGGAGTTACTGTTTAATGGGTACAGAGCTTCATTTGGGGAAGATGAAAAGTTCTGGAGATGGATGGTGGCTGCATATGTACTTACGCCACTTAACTGTGTACTTATGGTTAAAATGGTAAATTTTATGTTAAGCATATTCTACCACAATTTTAAAAAAGAATGCAGTTCCAAAAAGGTGTCACTTTTGAACTGATGTCCAGGGGACATTGTTCTTTTTATTTCATGTTTAAGACTATGGGTAATAGGAGGACACAGGATATTGGAAATTTGGTCTAAAAATAAGCAGAATGCTACTGAGTTTATCTTGTTTACATTCTGTATCTCCTAGTTATCATCATTCCCATTGAAATACTATTAATAACAGAAATCAACTTTTGCATCAGCCTAATAACAGAAAACCATTCACATTAAACAATGAATAATTATACAAATAATTGTTGTGATACGATGCCCTTCATAAATTTTGCAAATCCTAAAGATTCAATGAGATAATATGTATAAAGGGGCTAGCACAGTTCCTTAGTTATTATTTTTCTTATTCTTATCTCATTTAATTCTCAAATCATTCCTATGACAGATATTATTGACATCCCCATTCTAGAAGCAAGAAAAACCGAGGCTCAGAGAAGTTAAGTGATTTGTCCAAGGTTACAAATGGCAGAGCTGAGGATAAAAAAGTGACTGTCAGACTCCAAAATCTATGTACTTCAGATGTAGAAAACAAATTTATGGTTGCCAGGGAAAAGGGGGGAGGCATAAATTAGGAGATTGGGATTGACATTTACACACCACTATATATAAACTAGATAACTAATAGGGACCTATGGTATAGCACAGAGAACTCTACTTAATGCTCTGTTTGAGGGAGCATGGGTTCTATCCCAGGTTGGGGAACTAAGATCCCACAAACCTTGCAGCCAAAACAACAATAACAAAACAAAATAATATAGTTGAAAAACAACTATATTTTTTTAATTTAAAGGACCCATTTGTTCTATTCTTTCCCATCTCACCTTTCAGGTCCTATTCCTCTTAGGCAACCACCTGTAACCTTCATATTTTTTATCCCGGTACTTATTAATGTCCTTCTAAATAAGAAACATAAACCAAAATTTCTTGATTTATCCATTTTAGAATGTCTACTGGCTCATTTATCCCCACACTAACAACATTTCCTACCTGGCCTCCTCCTGTCCAACATCATTACATAGCACTTCAGAAGTGGAAAATGTTTATCTTATGTTTTTATTACAACCACATAAATACTGTTTACTACCAAACCAAGTAGATGCCCCCTTTCTTAGACAACTCTTTGCTTTTCCTAGAGTTAATAACTACCTTGCTTTTGTGTGTGTGTGTGTCTCTGGTTTTCTAACTATTGTTTCTAAGTAATTCTCCAAGTGCTCTGATATCTCCGCCATAGGCTGATCAACAAAATATTCTCTACATTCAAAGAAGCTGTTTCATCTTTTTCCTGGAGACCTCTTCCCAGAATCTGTTTTCTTGCTCCAGTCTGGACAAGTTGCTCTCTGGGGCCTGCTACACCATTGTCATTTTGAATCATTTTATTGTCACTGTCCTCAGAATTTGCTTTACCTTTCACCAATTTAAAATCTCCTCTTCCCTGGAGTCTTGTCTTTCACTTTCTCACTTTACTCTGTCATTTTTTGGGAACACATTTCCAAAAGCTTACTAGAAAAGGGTAAATGGGAGGTAATTTTTTTTTTAAGTCTCTGCATGCCTGAAAATATCTCTGCTCTAAGACCTTACTCAAGGACAGCTTCCCTCATCCCTGCCTTCCTCAGTTACTAGGGGTGAGTCCCCCCAGAAAGGACACGAACTTGGAGGAGATAGCTTTCTGCAGCTGAGGCTGACTCCAAAGAAGCTAACAGGAGAGTATGTCTCCAGATCATGCTCCCAGCAGCTGGACAGCATGTCCTTCCTTGAATAGAGTCTGGACCATCTCCAGGCCCATCATTACCCTTTGAGTCTGCTACGGCTGCTGTAACAAATTAGCACGAACATGGTGGCTATAGACAACACACATTTATTATCTTACAATTCAGAAGACTGGAAGTCCAAAAATATCTTGCTGAGCTAGTCAAGGTGTCGGCAGGGCTTTGTTCCTTCTGGCTCTAGAGAAGAATACATTTCTTTGCCTTTCCTGCCTGCAAAAAATGCCCACAATTCTTGGCTCCTGGCCCCTGGCCAGCCATCACATCCCTCTGCTTCCAGTTGTCACATCTTTCTCTGCCTCCTCTGCCTCCTCTTTCACTTATAAGGACTCTTGTGATTACACTGGGCCCACTGGGATAATCTGGGATAATCTCCGCATCGCAGGATCCTTAACTTAATCACATCTGTGAAGTCCCTCTTGCCATGTGAGGTAACATAGTCACAGGTTATGGGGATGGAAAAGTGAACATCTTTGGGGACCATTATCCTGCCTATCCAAGTCACCACAGAGAAGGATATTCCACAGTAGCTAGTGAGAGTAGCACCAAACACAGTGAACTTGATCCCTACATTTGTCTACAATAACACCTCACATGGATAGAAAGCTTCCTCTGTCCCAAGTACTATGCCAAGTGCTGGGCATGAATATTTCAATTATTTCTCTCAACAGTTCTCCGAGGTAGGCACTATTTTTACAGTCCTTATTTTGCAGATGAGGTGTGAGAGGCCGGGAAAGGTTAAACTATTTGCCTTTGGTCAAACAACTGGTAAGTGGAAGACTCCTCATTCAAACCCAGGTCTGCCTGACTCCAAATGGTGCCCTTGACTGTGTCTCTCTAATCCTTCTTTGCTTGTTGCTAATTTAGGTCTTTAGACTGCTAAACACAGCTCCTTACCGTATGTGCCAGCTTAGAGTGGCACACAGCAAGGGCTCAATAAATATACGTTGAATTTAACTCCCAAAAAACTCATCTCTTACAAGTTTCCTCATAACTTTTAGGGCATTCCCAAATCCCATATTATCCTTCTCAAATCCAGTACACTTTTGTTTTTTGGCCATACTACATGGTATATGGGATCTTAGTGCCATGACTGAGGATCAAACCTGTGCCCCCTGCAGTGAAAGCACCGAGTCCTAACCATTGAACCATCAGGGAAGTCCGCCAATATGCCTTTATTGGGCATTTATGTGCTGCCCACTGGAGAAATTCAACCATGAACAGAACATGTGGTTTACGTCCAAGGGAGCCCACCTTCCAGTGAGGGTGTCATGATTGTGACCTTGGAGTAATTTTTTTTCCTGTTTAGACAATGAGCAGATTATTTGAAAAGAGGAACTATCATGGTTATTGCCCCTCTCCTCAACTATCCAGGACAGAAACCAGAAGAACCAGAAGAGGAGGTTGGTAGCTCTTTCAAACTATTTTTCATATTAATACATACTTTTACTATGCACACAGGTACAGGAGCAGTTTAGGTTTTGTTTCTCTCTCTCTCTTTTTTTTTCCAGTGGGAACATGTTCTATGTATTATTCTTATGCCTGTTTTTCCATTTAGGAAGGCACAATAGATTTATTGTCAAGCTTACTTCCTCTTAACTATTTCATTCCCCTATTGATGTTCATCAAAACTGTTTTCAATTGTCCCCCTCCACCCTTAAACTTGCAGGATAAGAACTTCCTTTTGCAGCTCAGTCCTGGTTACAACCTCGAGAAACGACAGGTAATACCTTTTGCTAAACCATTTGGCACCTCATCCCCAGAATGGTCCTTTCAAAGCATGAGTTTAATTATCTCTTCTCTCCCAAACTTCCCAAGGCCCTGCAGGATAAATCTACATCCCAACTGCCTGGCCTAACATGAAAATTTTTCAGAATCTGGCCCCTAGACCAGAATCAGCCTTGAGTGGTAACAGTCTACACACATGTTCCACACCCCCATGGGCTTTCTTCATTCCGCCTTAGTGGTCTTCTTGCAGACTCTTCACTGCACCAGCCTGTCTGGAATCCAGTTAACGTTTATTCATTCTTCAGTCTCTGCTGATACATCATTTCCTTAGGGTCCTCTTCGGCCCCTCCCAGCCTGGGTCTCCCTTTCCTTTCTTTCACCCGGGGTACGTGCTTCACACTAGTGATTAACTTCCTCAGCATCTTTGCTGTCTGCTCTTCTCTCTCATCTACTGTAGAGTCCGTCTCCTTTACCTGCTGTATCCCCAGGACATAGAACAGTTGGTGGCCCACTGCAGGTGTCAATAAATGTTTGCTGAATGGGTGATGATGAATGACTCATGGGGAAATTTTACTGCTTCTAGTTAATACACAAACACGTAGGTACAGTCTCATGTTGAATATTTGCTTCCACTGACAGCGACAAAAGAGAAAGATAGCTTACCAAAATACAGGCATCCTACTTTCTTTTTCAAAAGTATCTTATCTATTTTAAGAGTTGTTCTTTTCTCGTGGTTTTTATTCATTTATTTGTGGCTTTAATCCTGTGATCCAACATATTTTAAAGGAGTCTTTAAAAATACAATTATCTGAGGCAGTTGGGAGTTTATTTTGTTGTTTATTGTTTCTATTGTCTCTTGCTCATGGTGAATTGTTTCCTTGTGTGGTTAGTCATTTCAAATGAGTGGATCTTTATGGGAATCCTGGACATTGAGTGTGAAGGTTTGTCCTTCCAGAGCTTGTGTTTAGCTACTTTCTTGGCTTGGGCATTCCCCATAGTATAAATCAGAACTCCAAATCTTTGTGAAAAGGGCCTTATTGTGATAGATTCAGAGGGGACATTTCTTGCCCACCCAGGGCCCAGAATAAGACAGATAAACATCCTTCTTACCATCCTGTGCTGGTTGGGCAGGTTTTTCTAGGCCCTCCACCCCTTTGCATAAAGGCGGAGCTCTTTGAGGGTCCTTGTTCATGTGGAGGCCACAGTGTCAAGTCCCCCCAAACTATCTCCTCTCTGTCCTTTGGGACCTTTAAAACTCAAAATCCTTCCTCCACTATCCTCTGACTCCAGAGGATTATTCCTATGTTCTGCCTTTAAAAGGGTGTTTGTTATATTTTTACCTCGATTTCTATCAAATGTGGGGAAGTTTTTAGATTGTCTAGTCTAGAATATTGCCAAAAATGGAAACCCAGTGGACTAGTTTTCAGATCTTTCCCTAATTCTGCATGCATGAGTCTTATTTTTTTAAGTCACTTTGTTCTCTTATTTTCTATAGATTTACCACTTCTCTCCTAGTCTCTTACATTTACAAGTTACATTACAGAACAAAATGCCTTATGCTAATAATTTCTCATGTATAAACTATTCTTTTTTTCCCTTAGTATTTGGCTCGTATTATTGGCTCTTTTTCAGTCCCTTTTCTATCTTTATTTTGTAATTTCCTAGTGAACAGGCACCAAATATACTTAGTATTTGCTCTATATGTCACCTGCTCATTTAAATGCTCTTCTCTCTTTTTTAAAAACTAATTATTTATTTTTGGCTACACTGGGTCTTTATTGCTTTGCACAGACTTTCTCTAGTTTTGGCGAGCAGGGGCTCCTCTTCCATTGTAAGAGCTTCTCATTGTGGTGACTTCTCTTGTTGTGGAGTTCAGGCTCTAGGCATGCAGGCTTCAGTAATTGCAGCACTGGGGCTCAGTAGTTACAGGGTGCGGGCTCTAGGGCTCATGGGCTTCAGTAGTTGCAGCACACAGGCTCAGTAGTTTCAGCTCTTGGTTCTAGAGTGTGGTTTCAGTAGTTGTGGCACAGGGGCTTAGTTGCTCCTCAGCATGTGGACTCTCCCTGGACCAGAGACTGAACCTGTGTCCCCTGCACTGACAGGTGGATTCTTATCCACTGCACCACCAGGGAAATCCTGCTCATCTCTTAAAAAATCAACCAATCAATCTAGGGACTTTCCTGGTGGCCCAGGGGCTAAGACTCTGTTCTCCCAATAAAGGAGGCCCATCTTCAATCCCTGGTCTGGGAACTAGATCCCATGTGCCACAAATAAGACCTGACGTACCCAAATAAATAACTAAAAATAAATAATATTTTAAAATACACCTGCTTTCTCTTCAGAAGATAGGTTATAGTTTAAAAAAAAATCTACCCCAGTCTGTGGATAAAATAATTTTGAGGTGGACAAAATTGCTAGCAATGTTTCCATACACACTATTGTCAAAAGGCTGGCAAACTTGGTAAAACTAAATAGCTAAGTTTTAAAAAAATTCAGTATTGGTAATACACAGAAAAACTATACAAAAAAGATCTTCACGACTCAGATAATCACCATGGTGTGATCACTCACCTAGAACCAGATATCCTGGAATGTGAAGTCAAGTGGGCCTTAGGAAGCATCACTATGAACAAAGCTAGTGGAGGTGATGGAATTCCAGTTGAGCTATTTCAAATCCTAAAAGATGATGCTGTGAAAGTGCTTCATTCAATATGCCAGCAAATTTGGAAAACTCAGCAGTGCCCACAGGACTGGAAAAGGTCAGTTTTCATTCCAATCCCTAAGAAAGGCAATGCCAAAGAATGCTCAAACTACTGCACAATTGCATTCATCTCACATGCTAGTAAAGTAATGCTCAAAATTCTCCAAGCCAGGCTTCAGCAATATGTGAACCGTGAACTTCCAGATGTTCAAGTTGGATTTAGAAGAGGCACAGGAACCAGAGATCAAATTGCCAACATCCGCTGGATCATCAAAAAAGCAAGAGAATTCCAGAAAAACATCTATTTCTGCTTTAGAGATTATGCCAAAGCCTTCGACTGTGTGGATCACAATAAACTGAGGAAAATTCTTCAAGAGATGAGAATACCAGACCACCTGACCTGCCTCTTGAGAAATCTGTATGCAGGTCAGGAAGCAACAGTCAGAACTGGGCATGGAACAACAGACTGGTTCCAAATAGGAAAAGGAGTACATCAAGGCTGTGTATTGTCACCCTGCTTATTTAACTTATATGCAG
This sequence comes from Muntiacus reevesi, assembly GCF_963930625.1. NCBI lineage: Eukaryota > Metazoa > Chordata > Mammalia > Artiodactyla > Cervidae > Muntiacus > Muntiacus reevesi. Next base: position 16,246,021 of record NC_089261.1, read on the forward strand.
AATACATCATGAGAAATGCTGGGCTAGATGAAGCACAAGCTGGAATCAAGATTGCCAGGAGAAATATCAATAACCTGAGATATGCAGATGACACCACCCTTAATGGCAGAAAGTGAAGAACTAAAGAGCCTCTTGGTGAAAGTGAAAGAGGAGAGTGAAAAAGTTGGCTTAAAACTCAACATTCAGAAAACTAAGATCATGGCATCCAGTCCCATCACTTCATGGCCAATAGATGGGGAAAGAGTGGCAGACTTTATTTTTTGGGGCTCTAAAATCACTGCGGATGGTGATTGCATCTTTGAAATTAAAAGAAACTTACTCCTTGGAAGGAAAATTATGACCAACCTAGACAGCATATTAAGAAGCAGAGACATTACTTTGCCAACAAAGGTCTATCTAGTCAAGGCTATGGTTTCTCCAGTAGTCATGTATGGATATGAGATTTGGAATATAAAGAAAGTTGAGCGCCAAAGAATTGATGCTTTTGAACTGTGGTGTTGAAGAAGACTCTTGAGAGTCCCTTGGACTGCAAGATCAAACCAGTCCATCCTAAAGGAAATCAGTCCTGAGTGTTCATTGGAAGGACTAATGTTGAAGCTGAAACTCCAATACTTTGGCCACCTGATGTGAAGAGCTGACTCATTTGAAAAGACCCTGATGCTGGGAAAGATTGAAGGCAGGAGGAGAGGGGATGACAGAGGATGAGATGGTTGGATGGCATCACCGACTCAATGGACATGAGTTTGTGTAAGCTCCAGAAGTTGGTGATGGACAGGGAGGCCTGGCATGCTGCAGTCCATGGGGTCGCAAAGAGTTGGACACGACTGAGTGACTGAGCTGAACTGAATGCAAGTCATACCTATAATTTGAACAAAAATTCTAACTTGCTTCAAACTTATTTTAGGTCTAGATAAATTACTTTTGGCCTTAGATCTAGGAATATATGCATATAAACATTCTATTGATACTGTATAAATACTGTGTACTTTATATAAAAAATATTAATGTTTCCAGCCTAGGGATGCTGTAGAAGAGGGTCCAGTTTGTAATACTGTTTACTCTCACTCACAGCTTTCTTGGAACTTCTCATTTACCTAATTCCAAGTAAGAATTAGATAAATATTAAAGTGACTACTTTTGTCATTGCTATAGTCATGGTTACACATTAGCTAACTTATAAATCACTTACTATGACAGAAACTGGAGAAGGCAATGGCACCCCACTCCAGTACTCTTGCCCGGAAAATCCCACGGACGGAGGAGCCTCGTAGGTTGCAGTCCATGGGGTCACGAAGAGTTGGACATGACTGAGCGACTTCACTTTCACTTTTCATTTTCATGCACTGGAGAAGGAAATGGTGACCCACTCCAGTGTTCTTGCCTGGAGAATCCCAGGGACGGGGGAGCCTGGTGGGCTACCGTCTATGGGGTCGCACAGAGTCAGACACGACTGAAGCGACTTGGCAACAGCAGCAGCAAGACAGAATCATCAGGAACTGAAAGAGTTTATAAGCACAGTCACAAAACTTTTTCAAAAGGGCTTTTAAGAAATTCTCTTAGCTATGTCAGCTTTGGTTAGTGAATATTCTACCTAGCTTTTCTTCGTAGCCTCCAAGAAAGTTTTAAGAGTTGATAAATTCGTTTGAAGGAGTTTGGAGAACTGTTACTGTGCTGGTTTTCTTTTACTGCATGACAGACCATACCTAATGCAATGGCTAAAAATAAGTCATTTAATTTGTTCTGGAACCTGTAGGTCAGGAACTCCAGCAGGACCCAGAGGGGCAGTTCATCTTGTTCCATGTGGTGTCAGCTGGAGTGGCTTCACGAGGGTCTGGAGGACCCAGGACAGCCTCACTCACAGGGCTGGCACTTCAGCCAGGTTGGCTTGTGTGGCTGGGCCTCTTTCCTTGTGGGGTCCATGTGTCTGGGGCCTTCAAGTGTCTGGGGCCACTTAGTTGTCAGTTGAGTCCCTGGAGTGCCCTCCCTAGGCCTCTTTCTCTAGCAGGATAGCCTGGCCTTCTCTTTTTGGGGTGGGGGTAGTGGCAGGGGGTGGGGTGGGTGGATTGTGTCTCACGGCATGCAGGATCTTAGTTCCCAGATCACGGATCGAACCTGAAGTGGCAGGGAGTTGTAATCACAGTATCACCAGGGAAGTCCCTAACCTGGACTTCTTGCCTAACATGATTACAGTGGAAACTTCCAGGCCTCAGGTTGGAAGTCCCAGAATAGCATTTCCACCAACTTCTACCACATTCTATTGGTCAAAGCAAGTCAAAGGCCAGCCTCCAAAGAGTAAGAAAATAAAGACTCCACCTCCTGAGAGGGGAGAGGCACGCACCCACAGGGATGGGAGGAGTTGTTGGGGGCCATTTTTAGGCAGGCTACCACAGTTGCTTTACCCAAATAAATACATAGCACCCATTCTGTTCATAAAGTTGCTATAAATCAAAGGGGAGGTGTTTTAACTACAGTTTAGAAAAGCTTAATAACTAGTATTAGAATACTTTGTAATACTTAGACTAAAGATGTCAAAGTATTTTCCTATTAAATAATATAAGTACACTTAGGGCTGAGTTTGAATGTCACTGCCATTATTCAGCACTTAAGAGTTTCAAGTGAGGAGGTACAATTTCACTTGATTAACATTAAAACTTAAGCCAAATTTGCCATGAGGATCTGGGGATTACCTTTATTAATATGTTTATTTTTTAAGCAGCAATTTCATATGACTTGACTTATTACATTTTCACATCTCAGAGTAATTTTAAAAGTCCTTTATATTTTTAATTTTTCTTATTTTTTGGGCCACGCCATGTGGCATGTGGGATCTTAGTTCCCTGGCCAAGGATCAAACCTGTTCCTTCTGTAAGGGAAGCTCAAAGTACTAACCACTAGACCGCTCGGGAGTTCCTGTGGGAGATTACCTTCAGTTCATTTACCTCTGTGTGTGTCTTCTCCCTGGCAGTCACTTAGGAGTATGGGAAGATATGAGCAAATTATGTTGTTTTCTTGTTCTGATAATACCATATTGTAGGCTTGGAATAACTTTTTAATCCCACTAATTGTTTTTTAAAGAAATAACACAATTTTGATTTTGCAAATTTTATCACACCAAGTTCTCCGTAATTGGGTACACCAAGATCTTACCATTGAAACCCTTCCTGGTGTTAAGCAGATGGATAATTTTGAAATATGTATGTATGGAATTAAGTTTCATGACTATCCAAATACGCCAACTACTTCCACAGCATTTGGAATTATGCAATGGAAAACATTTCCAGTGATGCCCTTTTATGTGTTAATTTTGCAAAATTTATTCTCAATTATAATTTCAAATCACCTGAGCAACAGAAGAAAATCAGAAGTTGTATTAAAATCAAGAACTTACTTGAATTTAGCATTAAGAAAACATTTTTAATTAATTAATTGGCACAAATTGAAGATAACCATATTTAACAAATCAGTTCCAGTTGACATTTGCCAAAATATGACATATTGAATATGTTCTCTTTATTCAATACCCCTTAAATTGTGAAAAAATTAAGGCAGAGAGTATAAAATAATTTTCTCCCATGAGATGGAACTTTAATTAGATACCCCATTTGAGAAAGAAATTTGCTTCTGTTGAATTTTTTAAAAACCTGTACCTTAAATGACCTTCAAATTTCAAGACTTTTTCAAGATACAATTGCCCAATCCTCATATTAATGAACAAGCCAGATATTTTAATTTCCTGCACATCTGATAAGTCTCTTCAGTTTAGAACAGGATTCAATTCTAAGGTGACTCCCCATTTAAAAAACACAATTTCTTTTAAGTAAAAAGAATTTTAAAAAATATATTTTGACCATCTATATCGTTGAAACACTTAAAATACTTTCAAGTTTAAAAACTGTCCTCCAGGCTGACTTGTAGCAGTCTTGGCTCTTCAACTTTCAGTACTACTCTCTTGCTGTACTTTTCAGCATTGCAATTGATTTTAAATACACATTTTTTTAATCACATTGCCACTGAACTTGGGCCAAATGCTTTGAAAGAGTGAGTTTAGGGGGATTGGAGGAACTGGATGAAATGTCTATAAATAGCAGTTCTCTGTGTAGCATGCACTGTAAAGTGTTGTGTAATTCTGCCATACAATGTAAATAATGATAGTAATTTGCATTTTCTTATTACTATTTGTCCTAGAATTGAATCTGTGGTCTTTTGCCAATATTAAGGTCTACTTCTCACTTCCTTATGTCCCCAGGGTCCCTACTATGATGGGAGCAAGTGGTTAACAGTCCCCTTTTTAGCACACAGCTCTTACAACAGGTACACGGTCAGTTGCTTTCTCTTTTTTTCTTTTTGCCTCTGCATTTCCAGTCTCACAAACATGAAGATGGTATGGTCCACGACTGGACCAATGCCAAACAGAGTCAGGCCAATGTAGCCACACTTCCATCACCTCCTTATTAACCCTCCTTTCTCTTTTTAAATCAGGATGACCCCAGAGATTCTAGCCCAAGGCAATTAAGCTGGACTCCAAGCAGGGAGAATCAGGAAAGGTTCCAGAAGAAAAAATATCTATAAAATTTTACTAGCCTGGAGGGCCTATTATTAGTGTGACAGAATAATATGATTGAGGATTAACTGGACTTATTTTCTACTCTAGACTCATCACAAATGACTAAGGGGGAATTTTTTTTCTCCAAGCAATTAAGTCTTAGAGTCCTGGGGAGCTGGGCTCACCTTGCTCAAGGGAGCTAGGATGCCTACGAACTTAGGGAGATGAATTATCGAAATGAAGGGCCATTAGAGCAGAAGAGGTGGGAGTGCTGCTTGTGAGAGAGGAGTGGCTCAGCTCCCTGAAGATCCACACTAGGGATGCAGAGCAGCTGTGGGGAGCAGGATGCGGGGAGAAAGATACATTCTGCGATCCAGGTGTCAGCTGAAAGGTGCATGCAAACTGCCTGGAGAACTTGTTAAAATGGAAATCTGATCTGGGTGGTCTGGAGTGGGTCTAGAGACTCTGCATTTCTAACAAGCTCCCTGGTAGTGCCCGTACTAAGCGTCCTGGGGCCTCACTTGAAACAGTAGGAGAAGGTGGTGGAAGGACTTCTAAGGAGGGACACGGGGAAGTCTAAACTTCATATTCTGTAGCATTGGGAGGTATGACAAAAGTTCTGGGTGGCTGAGTTGTTTGTTGAGGGAAAGGATACTACTGCCAACAGAATTGTCCATCTTCAAAAGGATCATTCCCATCTGTACAAAGAGCATCTACTCCAACCGACTACGTAAAGAACTGAAAACTAAGAGTCCTTCCTCAAATTTTCTGACCTGTTTCCCCACAACCTCTTAGACATCTTGAATGACCCTAGAGAAGGGAAGGAAACCAACTCCCAACCCCTCAGTAGGCTAAATTTCCAAACTACCTTCCCCTGTGGAGGGAGCAGTAGAGGACCTTGAGCCAGATATATTTAATGTAGAAAAACTGAAATTTTTGAGCACTAGTGTCATGGAGCACATTCAAATGAGGTACCCTTTCAATATCAAACTTAAAAAGAATCAAATTCAGGAATCTATAAATAGCCATTTCATTAGTTATTCAATCAACAAATGTTTAGGGGATGCTGAATGAATTTCCCTAAGTTCTGATGTGAACTTCTGACAAGAGAAACTGTTTGTAGGGGACAATTACCCCCAAAGATCTGAGGACTTAATTTCATCAGTCAGTGAACTTGCCATGGTCACCAAAAAGATGGCCCTTCCCTCTATATAAACTCTTTGAATTGCCCTTTGAGATTTTTCCCTCCTTCAGACCCTGCTCTTCATTTAAACATGATAAATTTCACCAGTATAAACATGTTCAAGAGAAAGACCCAGTTTGATTTTCTTCTGCCAGCCTCTTCCAAAGATAGTCCTTGAATCCCATTCTCTCATAAGAACAAGTCTTAAAAATAAACTAAGGCAGTAAGTGCTGTGTGTCCAAAGCCAAGTTTGTTCCAAAGCTGAGAATAATAAAATTCAGGGTTCCCTTTTCCTAATTCAACTTTAAGAGCAAATGTGTTTTGTTGTTAATTTTGTTTGCAACCTCTGATCCCGCCATCTCCAGGACCTGATGTTTTATTAAAGCATTTTCAAGTCTGGTTCTGATTATAAAAGAAAAGTTTGTGCCTGTGCTCATCAATGTCACAATTCATATGGAGATACCAGTCCAATTTGCCATAATCCTCCAGAAGGTCTAAAATCAAGGTAGAGGATAAGAAGGAATTGATGTATCTTTCCCTGATCATCTGTTCTTGAGAAATCAATAGTCACAAGTGCTCCTACAGTGTTTTAATTTGGCTAGCAGTTTTGTTTTAATTAGTTATCAAGGTTTAACATACAAAATTTTCACATACAAATCCAGGTTTCTGGTTTCTCTTGAAAATCAGAAGAGTTGGCAACATTTGGCTGCTGTCCCTCATGGCTCAGTACTGGTGGACACTTGTGATCCTTTTGGCTGCCAGCATTTGAACCCCTTTCCTATTATTTAGGGATGTCACCAGTTCACAAGTCTTGGTGGGAGGCAGATGTCACTTCCCACTACTCAAGCTATATACCTGGTACTCACTGGCACATGACCCAGGCCTGGCCAATTAGGCAAGTCTCCCCAGAGTTTTGTTGTTGCTGTTGTTTTAAAACATTTTAGTCTGTTCTGGAGTATAGCTAATTAACATTGCTGTGATAATTTCAGGTGGACAGCAAAGGGACTCAGCCATGGGTCACTGGCTTTAGGAAGACTTCAGTAAAGGAGAGAATTGGTGAATTCTTTCTGATAATAGAAATGGTGAACGCAACATCCAGTGAGTAGGGGCAGTAGGGTCCAATGGTAAGTAGCAGAAAGAGTTTCCTTATTGGCTTGGCCCTGTGGAGTAATTTTGACCATGGTTCCAGTTCCATGGCCTGTCTTTGTTCCATTTTCCAAGCAGGGTTCTCCAGGATTCTTACTGATTGTGAGCTATCCAATATTTCATTGCTACAATCCTTTTCCGTTTATATCTTTCATCTACAAACTCTGCTCCCTTTGAGGCAAGGCATAGAGTCCACCCAAACTTCTTCCTTTATATATTAACTTCAGGCTGCTTATAAGATATGTGAGCTTGGAACTTACGTTTTCTCTCTTTCTCTTTGAAGTTACAGAACTTTGTCACTAGGAGAAAAGCTAAAGATCATCTAGTGAAACAATGAGCAAAGTAAAGAGAAAAGTTTCCCAGAGGCGCCTTCCCCACCCAACGGCATTTCCTCTTACATCTCATTGGACAGAACTGGGTCACATGTTACGCTTTAAACCAATCAGAGAACTAGGGTCACTGTGATTGGCTCAGCCTAAGGAAGTAGTCCAACTCTGGCTGAATATTAGAGCAACTGAGCAGTTTTTTAAGATGCCAATGCCTGCCTATGCCCTCTAGGCCAGACTAAATTGATCTGACTAGACTTCTGGTATTGGAATTTTGTAAAAAAAAAAAAAAATCCTGTGGTGCTTCTAATATCAACCCTCTTTCCAGTTCAGCCCCCCTAACCCCACCCATTTTACAAATCCCAATACTGAGACCCAAAGAGATACTAAGTTGCCTAAGGGACTGTGTCTTCACAGCAAAAACAGACACAAGCAAGACCACACACAGAGAGAGAGAGAGAGAGAGAGAGAGAGAGAGAGAGAGAGAAATGATATTTACTAAGACAGCTTTGTTTTTCCAAAATATGCATGTGAGTACCCATTCCTTTTCTTAAAAAGTGAAGTCCTGAGGAGCTCAAGGACTAAGAAGCAGTAGAGTGTAAGGCACTGTTTATCAAATCTGAGCACATCAGAATCCTCTGGAGGGCTTGTTACAATAGGGAGGGCTAAGCCCACCCCCAGAGTATCAAATTCAGTGCTTTTGGTTGGGGAGAGGGGGTAGATAATTAGCTTTTCTAACAAGTTCCCAGGGGCTGCTGCTGCTGCTGGTCTGGTGACTACACTAGCCACTAGCAGAGTGGCTAAGACTTTTGGTTATAGAATCACACCAATCTCCAGTTCTGCCCCTTACACCAAGTCAGAACATGGGCAAGTTACTTAACATACCAATAAAATGGGGTCAATAACATCAGAAGACTGGCCTTATGGAAACAACTAAATATGAACTTAGAATGTAAAGCAATCAGAACAGTGTCTGGCCCACAGCAACTGCCTAATGAACATTAGCTATTATCATTCATTCTTTCCTTCATCAAACAATTATAAATTGAGTCTTTCCTTTGAGAAATGCACTGTTTCAGGCACCAGGAGTACAGTGGTGAGGAAAGCAAAGCCTTGCCTTTCAATGAGCTTACAATGCACTGAGGAGGAGCATGATAGATGACCTTGTAAATATACAGTATGTTACACAGAGGGATTTTGCATTCCAAGCAAACAATATCAGTTGTACACAGAGCTTTGTGAAAACTTGGTCCAACCTTGTTCACATTTTCCAGCTTAAGGAGGCGGTGGCAATGTTTCTAATGCAAAAACCTCTTAGCAGCATGGCTCTTACCATGTCAGCTGAATAAAGCTCAGGTTATGGCTTTTTCAGTCAGGTTCTCCAGAGAAACAGAAGCAATAGTGTGTATGTGTGTGTGTAAAATTTGAACTTACACTTATATATAAAGAATGTTCAAATATAATTTGGGAATCCCCTGGCAGTCCAGTGGTTAGGACTCTGAGCTTCCACTGCACAGGGTTTGGGCTTGATCCCTGGATGGAGAACTAAGATCCCACAAGCCAAGTAACATGGCCAAAAAAAAAGTTTAAAAAAATATGATTTATATTTATACTTGTACTATATATTTATGCAGATTTTAAAATACTCTATTTTAAATCACTAAAATGTACTACACGAATTAAAGGACCAAAGGAATTGAAAAGAAAGCAAAACTTGCACAAAATCCTGACCCTGAGCACCTTCTAACATTTTTAACAAATTCCAAGTCCATCAAGATCAAGATCTTTGATACCGAGTGCTCTCTCTCACTTCTCCCATCCTCAGGAACAAGGAAAACAATAGCTCTAAGATGTATCATGACAGACCAGAGTAGATGAAAGAAATAACTTGCCTCCTCCCCCTGAATAGATCCAAGGTTGTCACTGATGCCCCAAGGATTTCCCCCAAATAATGCCACAGGCATAAGGATAAGACAGAAATTTGGCAATCAACTGTTCTTACTTAACTCTATGTTTACTGGGTGAGGAACTCCATCAAAAGCTATTAGAATTAATCAACCAGTTCAATGAAGCTGCAGGATATAAAATCAACATTTTATATACTAACAATAAACTATCAAAAAGAGAAACAGAGAATATAATCCCATTTCCAACTGCATAAAAAATAACAGACATGCATTTACAAGGAGATGAAACATCGATACAGTGAACACAACACATTGGTAAAAGAAACTGAAGAAGACACATATAAATTGAAAGATATTCTGAACTCACAAATTAGAAGAATTAATATTCTTAGAAAGTGCATACAACCCAAGGCCATCTATAGATTCAACACAAGCCCTAGCAAAATTCCAATATTTTCCACAAAAATATAAAAAAAGCAGTCCTAAAATTTGTATGGAACCACAAAGGACCGTAAGAGAAGAACCAAGTTGACAACATCACAATTCCTGATTTCAAACTTTATTACAAAGCTTTAATTATCAAAACGCTATAGTACTGGCATAAAAAAAAGACAGGCCAATGGAACAGAATCAGCAGCCCAGATACATATATGATCAACAAAGGAAATGGCAACCCACTCCAGTACTCTCGCCTGGAAAATTCCATGGACTGGTAGGCTACAGTCCATGGGGTCACAAAGAGTCGGACACGACTGAGTGACTTCACTTTCAATACTTGTCAAAGAACCAAGAATACAATACTCATTGGATAGTTTCTACAAAAAATTATGTTGGAAAAACTGGATATCCATATGATAAAGAATAAGGTCATTATACTAAATGAAATAAGTCAGACAGATGGACATTGTCATATCACAGCCCCATCTGACCCTCTTCTGATTCCCCAGGCAGGGACCAGGGTGAAGCCATAACTGTCATTTTATATTTACCCTCTGTCCCTCTATTCTGCTCCTAAAATGGGTGACAGTTTGGTAGTAAGAGGCAAGGAGCAGCTACTTCTAAATCAGAACACTTGTAATCCTGGGTCAGCCTCATCTCCTCTCAGGATTGTCTTTCTCAGCATGGCAAGAAAAGAGAAAAAGACACAGGGACTTCCCTGGTGATCCAGTAGCTAAGAATCCGAGCTCCCAATGCAGGGGCCTGGCTTCCATTCCTGGGTTCCACATGCCACAACTAAGAGACCACGTGCTGCAACGGTGATCCAACAGGTGGCAATGAAAATCTTGCGTGATACTACGTGCCACAACTAAAACCCAGCGCAGCCAAAACAACTTGATTACGGATATAATACACACTTATTGCTGGGAACTACAGACCAGCAAAAGGGAAAACAAAAGTGGTTCATAATCCCCTCACCTCAGGAAAAAATACTAACATTTTGATACCGATTCTCCTCCGCAGCTTCACGTCAGAGGGACCCTGTCCTCTACGCTTACTAACTAAGTTACACAGTTTTGTGTAAGTTCCAGTTACACATATTAACCTGACGGGAAGTTACTTATTATTTATTTTTTCTCTCTGGAGTTGTTTCTGGAGGTCGGTTCTGTAAATTTTGTTGGGTGAGGGGCACAGATTTGAGAGGCGGACTGAAGTTGGAGTTGTGCTTGGAGTTGTTTTTCAATTTGAAGTGCTCACCTCTTAGCTTTGGGGCCAAAAATATTTCGAGCCTTGTTTCTTATGGCATCTGTATTCAAGAACTAGTCGTGTAATTTGGGGTTGTTTTACCTCAGAATTTTTTAGCGCTGGCAGCTTTCCGTTCCTTTGAACGGTAACAGCTAGAACTTTGGTGACGACTGGAATTGGCTTTGGCCGCGAGACTTTAACTTGTAATGACGACTGGTGGCTGTAGGGGGTGGCCGTGCCTCTCCGGCGCGCGCTCCCTCTGGGTTAAGGACTCTGGTCCACACCCGGGAGGGCAGCTCCACACACTAGAGAAGGGCGGAGTTGGCGCGAGGCGTCCGGCCGGGCCTGCCGGCAACCAGGCAACAGGGACCTTAGCAACGGGGAGGGGGCGGGACCTAGGGAGGAAGTCCGAAGGCCACTAAATCTCGCGAGAGTTGCGTTTGCGCGCGAACTCTAAGTGCAGGGGTACCGGGGTCTGGTTGCGGTTGTTGCGAGGTGCGGGCCTCTGGGGTACGCGACAAGCCTACCGGTCACCATCATCACCCCGTTATGGAGACCTCAGCGCACAAGCAGCAGTATCCTGAGGCGGCCAAAATCAGAAACCTGCCCTGGTAGGAGGGGGCCCAGCTGCTGCGGGGAAGGGGATCGGCCGCGCGCGGAGGCGGTGGCCAGAGTGAGCAAGTGGGCCAGTCTCCAGCCCGACCTCGCCCCGCCGTTCCCGGACTTGAGGACGCACCACCCCTCAACTCCCCAGTCCCGCTCCATTCTATTTATAACTGGCTAGGTCTCCCTTTACCCGCAACCCTGGGCCCCCTTTCCTGTTGCGGAAGCGGAAAACGGCTTCCCCAGCTGGGTGACAACACAGAGGTTCGATCCCATGTCTTCTGACATTGCCTTGGCCTCTGTGGCAGAATATTCTCTCTTGCCAAAATAGCCTCTTCTCTTGGTGCGATTACTGGTCACATTCTAAGCTAGAGTAATGATGGTGATGACAGCGCTTCCTATTTAGCTTTGATCTCAGTGACGCACCCTGTTACATGTTGGAGTTTGGCAAAGACCCTAGGAAGAAGGTACTGTTATTCTAGCTCTACCAAAAGGTTAAATGACTTGCTTAAGGTCTAGAGTTGGAAAATAGGTTTGGATTTGAACCCAGGTGGTCCAGATTCAGAGCTTGCACTCTTAGCCAGTCTGCTTCCACAACTGTGTCTTAGTGTTGTTTTAAAGACTGATGTGATTTGGCTTGATTTTGGAAAACTCTTGTTTCTTTTCAAAAGTTTTCAAGATAATGAGTTCAGTTTGTTGTTACTATAGTAAAAATACATAACATACAATTTAAAGTTGTAACCATTTTAAAGTGTACAGTTCCTGGCATTAAGTGCATTCAGAATGTTGTGTGATCATCCACTATCTAGTTGCAAAATTTTTCATATACCTCAAATGGAAACAATATACCTATTGGCAGTCACTCCCCATTCCCCTCTCCCTCAGCTCCTGGCAACCACTAATTTACTTTCTGTCTCTGTGAATTTGCCAATTCTGGATATTTCATGTAACTTGAATCATACAATATGTAGTCTTTTGTGACTGGCTTCTTGGATCAGCAGTTTGTGTCCTTTTATTGCTAATAACATTCCACTGTATGGATATACCACCATTTATTGATCCATTCATCTGTTAATTTATATTTGGATACAGGTTCAATTTTGGATTAACTTTAGGTGCCCATCCAGTTTGAGATTATAGGCAGATAGCTGGAAAGGTGAAATGAGAGCAGTTTTTCAGCATTATTGACTTTTTAACCAGATACGGGGGGAGAGGGGGGGGCATGGCCAAGGGGGTTAACCTGTGCATTTCATGTTGAATAACTTCCCTGATGACTATCCACTAGATGCCAATAGCATCTTCCACCCAGTTTGACAGGGAAAAAAATCTAGATATTATCAAGAGTTCACTGGGGGACAAAATTGCCCCGAGTGAGAATCACTGGGTACAGGTTTTTGTATCTCTCTCTTCTTTGTTAGGATCTGTATGAAAGGATTCTTCTGCACATAACAAAATATTCTTGCCTTTATATATGTTGTAATGCATGCTACATTGTATTTTAGGGTTGAAAAATACCGGCCACAGACACTGGATGATCTCATTTCCCATCAGGACATCTTGAGTACTAGTAAGTATCCATGTGTCAGTGGCTGGTATCCTGGTTGAAGGACCTGGATATATTTCTTAGGGATGTTGTCTCTGCTGTAATAACTTTAAAGAATCTAATTAAGCTTTTTGGGATGTGGCTTTGACAGCTACGTCCTTCAGATTTTTCATTCTTGTGTGTGCCCTGGATTTGAACATAGAGTTGAAGTGGATTCAGCCCAACTCTGGCCCACGGTGAATGAAGCAACTCTGAGACTGATAGCATCTCTCCCCCCCCCCCCATCTTCAGTTCAGAAGTTTATCAGTGAGGACCGCCTGCCGCACCTCCTTCTGTATGGTCCTCCAGGGACAGGAAAGACATCCACCATCCTGGCCTGTGCTAAACAGCTGTACAAAGATAAGGAATTTGGCTCCATGGTCTTGGAGGTAAATGAGATTACCCTTAACTTTCAAAGGACTCTGGTCTTTAATTTTAGTTCTGCTAGCTTTGTTTTCCTTTACAAGTTAGTTGCCCTGCTGGTGGTTGGGAAAGAAGCAGATATACAATATTTCAGTTCACTTTTCCTATAATTGACATTTTTGCCTAGAGATTTTTGGTGTAGCTAGAGGGCAGTGGTAGGGCCAGGTGTTTTTGTTTGCTATTGCCAACTTTCATTCAAACGCTCAGTGGTCACTCTGTTGCTAGCCGTCTTCTATGTGCCCTTCTCCATGTTGCTCCACACTGTTCTTGTCCTGGAAGACCTGGGCTGTGTTGACGACAAGCTCTCTTGCCCTCTGGCTCCTTTTGGGTTTGACCAGTAGGGACCCTGGCAGAAGTTGGGGAAGAATGATGCCTGATCCAGCCCTGGGTCACCACAGATGGACAGTGTCCCCACCCACAAGGCATAGCACCCAGCATTCCCCAGGAGCCAGCACCACTCCCCCACCAACCCCTTAAGACTTGGGAGTGGTAATGGGCCCCAGTAGCCCATAAAGTATTGCATAGCTCTTGTGTGTTCTCCCACACCTCACAAGCACCTTTTAAAATATCTTCATTTTATTCTCTTCAAATTACTGAATTTGAGTGTGCTGTTTACTGCTGGGACATGACTGATCCACTTAGATTATGAAATTCTAAATATTGTCTATTGTAAGAAAAAAAATGGTTTAACTTACTTTTTTGTTATAGATCTTAGAATCTTGCTGCCACCAAGATTCTTACTTGTTCTTGCTTCAGTGTATTAAAAACTTGGTAACTTCTGGGTTGCTCTGGGTTGTGGTAGCTAAAATTAGCATCATTTTGCTCCTGCCTGGGGTGCTGTTCACTGTGACCAAACCAATTAATTATTCCTCCAAAGCATGTCAGTGATTGTCCTCAAAAGGGAGAAGAAAGATAGTCATTGGCCTTTCAGAATATAGTGGAATGATCTAGTGAGCTGTGAGTTTTAAATATAATTGCAGTCTTTTAATGATCATCTCTTTATCTGTCCTTAGACCTAGAGACCTAGCTTGCTGAGCAGGACTGATAAAAAGATACATTAATTCATAGCACACTAATATGTTTTCTATTTATTCTGGCTTCTCTCTTTCACATTTAGCTGAATGCTTCAGATGACCGAGGAATAGATATCGTTCGGGGACCAATCCTGAGCTTTGCTAGCACAAGGACAATATTTAAGTAAGAATTCCTTGCATGATTTCTCTCCCTAAAGATTTTGATCAGTGAATTGAGTTTTTTAAATCCTCTCCTTTGCCAGTTTATAAAAGTGTTAAAAAGAGGGCATGGAGGCTTTGTCAAAAGCAGCCATGAGAAAGAGATAAAGTACAGGAATGGTGGTAAGAAATACTAAAATGAAAATATTATCTAAATCTATTTGCAAGTACCTTAGGGAAGCATTAGTTTCATTTTATTGGTTAACAGAGAACTGATAACATCATAAGACTGGGTGAGCTAGTTTGAATTGGGATCAGGGTGGATAACTAGGATGGTGGTGGAAAAAGAGGAAAAGACAGGCAGAAGTAAAGGTGGTGGGGAAAAAGCAGCACTAGAATAATAGGATTCTGGGTGGAAGAAAGATGAAGGTGCCAGAGGACAAAATCTGACACAGAAGTTAGACCTCTGTTCATTTTAAGAGTTGAAGGAGCAGTGGGGTATTTGTTTTATGTGACCACAAATGTCTGCTTTGGCCAGAGTTCTAGGAAAAATGAACTTTATGAGCCAGGGCCCAATGGCACAAATGTAAAGGGGTAGATTTGGGCCTGGAAGTCACAGTGAGATTGAAGAAGCTTTTAGACAATAACACTCGTCTTCCTAGGAAAGGCTTTAAACTAGTGATCTTGGATGAGGCCGATGCCATGACTCAGGACGCCCAGAACGCCCTGCGGAGAGGTAAGGAGTATGGCCATGTACAGTGTGTTGGTGAGGACAGCTCTAGAGGAGAATTAGCATCTTTGGACATGAGATAGGACATGGCTTCTTTTCAGTTTTCATTCATCTTCTGACCCAAGGAAATCTCTGTATGCCTTTTACTGCATATCCCACCTGATGATCTAGACAAAAATCTCTGCACTGAATATTACCTCTTTTAGTAACTTAAAGACATAAACCTTTTGAGGACTCTTGGGTAATGACCAGACACTGGTGTTTTATCCTCCTTTTTCCCTGGGTTCAGTTTCAGGGTTGGGAATTTGTACTGATGGATGGGAGCAGGTAAGAAGTTGTTCATTCCTAAACTGCTAGATAGGCCTTTCTGCTATTGGTACCCTTAGATACAAAGGAGCCAGGAAAATAATACTAGAAATTTAGTTGCATCAGAAAGCTGACATGACTTCACTTCTTGCCAGGAGAATGATTTGGCCAGGAAGGGAGAGTATGCTGTAATTTGTCAAGTCTTAAGGGGCCTGGTGCAGTTAGTTTCTTTGCAAGGACATTCTTAATCTCTCTCATTAAGATCCTGCAGTGAACAGCTAGGAGAGAAGAGAATCTTTAAGAATTTTAGGGAGAAGTAGATTGCAGCCCATGTTCAAGGAGGAGGAGAACAGAATATCTTCTGGTCCTAGAGGCGTTGGCAGCTTTTCTTCAGCATCTTGTTCTGTTGAGTCAGTCTGGGCAGATCCCAGCATGAGGATGTTAGTACAGAATGAAACTGGCGTCTTAGGCATCTCTGAATTCAGGTTAATGCTCTCGTGAATGCTCTAAGAGTTTGAGACAAAGTCTACTCACAAGTCTTCAAAAAGCCATCCTCCTCCCCTGCCCAGTAAAAGTTGGGGCATCATCCATCTGCCAAGTAGAATTTTAGGCAAAAGGGAAGGAACACTGGATTTCATATCTTAATGGAGTAGAATGGCAAGAGTGCCAGAATCACGGCCAATCATGGAAAAGGAAGTGTTCTGTACAGTCCTGTTTATCAGCTCAGGAAAGAATGGCTGGTCTTCAGAGACATCCTCTCTCGCTACCATAGCATCTCCACGTGTCTGCATTCTTGTTTTCTGTACCTTTCATGTGACCCTAGAAAAGTGCAGGGTTTCTGGGTCTCTTGAAGAATCAGAATGGAAGTGAGGTGGTTTTCTTTTCCCTTGCCAGTGATTGAGAAGTTTACTGAAAATACCAGATTTTGCCTCATCTGTAACTATCTGTCAAAGATCATCCCCGCCTTGCAGTCCCGGTGTACACGATTCCGATTTGGACCACTGACTCCTGAACTCATGGTTCCCCGCCTGGAACACGTCGTAGAAGAAGAGAAGTAAGTATGTTGAAAAGCAGGGAAGAGGGGTGGACCTTGGAGACTGGGTGTTGGGTAAGGTGACTGGCTGGTATGTTTCAAGGTGATACAGTTTGTAGACAATTCAGGAAACCTGGCACAGGTTAAGCCTCCTTGTCTGTCGGCTGCCCTGGCATCTCACAGACATCCTTCATGAAAGTCACTGGTTCTTCACTGGATTCCATCCTTCTCCCCTGGAAGCTGTCCCACTTTCTTCCTACTCTTCTTTTGTTGTTGGGAACTGCACATTGCCAAGTCCCTCCTGCTAAGATGCCTCCAGCCTTTCTTGACTAGGAGGGGAGGGTCCTGAGCCATCACATTCTGTGTAATCAGGTGCCAAGCAAGTAACCAGCCCGAGCCGCTGCTGGTGTTGACAGGTGCCTTGGCTGTGCGATTGTAGATCTCACCAGGGCCCTCTCCTCCCAGAGAACAGATTCAAAGCTACCGGCGCAACAGAGCAACTCTTGATTCCAGTAAGAGTCCCTTTAGACTTGGACTGGACTGTGACTCAACATGAGGCCAGTGTCCCTAAAAGCCAGTGAGTTCCGGAGTCTGTAGATCAGGAGAGTATTGTTAACTCCATCCTTCCATTTTCTTTCTTTCATTGTTTAAATGCCTCGATCATCCCAGGCCATCTTGTTCCCTCCTTAAGCATTTGTGCTCTCAGGACCACTGAATCCCTTTGACCTGTTTCCTTTCAGAGTTGATATAAGTGAAGACGGGATGAAAGCGCTCATAACTCTTTCCAGTGGAGACATGCGAAGGGCTCTGAACATCTTACAGGTATGGCACCACTCCAAGCAGATCTCTAGTTGCTTTGGGAAGTTTTCCAAGAAAGACATAAGCAACAGTACAACAGAACTGGTAAAAACTTGATCTTGTTATATATTAAAGATGTACCCCCGCCCTTGTGTTTCGATTAATTGAAAGAATAATCTGTTGCAAACAAGGGAGAGATAGGGAAGGACTCTGCAGCAGTAACATAGCTGACAAGCGGCAGCATCCTCCGGACATGGCCAGATCTTAGCAGTATAAGAAGTACAGGGTTTGGCCGGTCCGGTACCTCCCCACCCCCACACTGCCGCCGCCGCAGTTGCCTCCTGATCCGCCTGCAGCAGCCATGGTGATCCCCCCCCCCCCCCCCCCCGCCCCGTCTGCACAGAGCACCAATATGGCCTTTGGGAAGGTCACAGAGGAGACCGTCTACACCTGCACAGGGCACCCACTCAAGTCAGACATCGCCAACATTCTGGACTGGATGTTGAATCAAGATTTCACCACGGCCTACAGGAATATCCTTTCTCTTGCCTACAGTCGGTGCATTAAGTGCCCAGGGTCTGAACATGGAGGTCGTTTCAGCTCATGATGGAGCACGATGTCTGTGGCTGGGATGAGTGCTTGTCTTTAATGCCACAGAGTCTTCCTGCAGGGCCCTGACCTGGGTGTGGCTTGCAGCCACTCCACTCACAGATGGGAGGGAAGCACTTAGACCTTGGGTGGAAGATGCAGTCATTTTCAAGATGTCAGTGTTACTCTTTGTTTTCCTGTAAAATTAAGAGCTAGGTGTAGTGATCTAAAGCCTTTTAGGGAATACATTTGGTTCTATTCTCTGCTAGACAGATACAACTGTTATCTTTCAGAAAACCCTTATTAGATGGAGATAAAAACACAAAAATCAGAATTTGGGTCCAACATATGCCACTTCAGATGGAAAGCAACAGCTATGTTGGGGTGAAAAGCCCTGCTTTCAAAAGTCACCCTCTACAGTATTTGTCCTGGAACTTGGTCCCTTTGCCTTAACTGTTCCTCTCTAGATATCATGGAGTTGAAAACTCTGAAGGGGTTGGCGTTACACGACATCCTGACAGAGATACACCTGTTCGTGCACAGAGGTAACTCACGTTCCTCCCCAGTTCAGAAGCTGTGTATAAGGCAGCATGCTTTGGGGTTGGGGATGGTTGGAGAGGGAACCTGGAGCTCCACTGTCCACTTTGGAAACAAAGAAACAGGAATGAAGAGGTGTAAACCCGGTCCCTCAATTTTTGTTTTATCTTGCTATTTAAAACCTTGTTCCAAAAATACTCTTGACCTCTAGAATGGTGGGGAGAAAGAAGAAAAGAAATTCCTGAAAGGAACTTATTTCCTCCAAGGGTTCGTATTTTAAAGCAGTAAGTGGGATATTGTAATTCGTATTTCTAAAAGGGTATTTTCCCCAAAAGGAAAGAAAGAGAAGGAAGATCTAGCTTCATGTCAGCCAGAGTGGTCTCACCTAAATCACCTTAAGTCCCCCACTTGGTTGTATGTTCTGTACAGAGAACTGCTTCTCGACCCTGGCCCACACAGCCCATCACAGGCCAATCCAGTCAGCCCTTTGAGGGAGGACCAGACACTTGTGTCTTCAAACTCGAGTGGTCTGCTGTTCAGCCTCATGGAGATGCTCCTCCCTGACCCGCAATCACCTGCGGACAGTCTGGTCCATGAACACTTGTTCTGCCAGTTCCTTTCCAGGCTGCTGGCTGGTGTGTGAAATTCTGCCCAAGAACATGGTTGGCTCAGGCCCAGTTCTGCCCTTTGTGGATACTGAGAATGAATCTACCCTTAAAAAATCAATCGTTTTTAAAACTGGGATAGCAAGTGAGAACTCAGCTCTGACAGTAACTTACAGAGTGACCCAATGGCTGAAACAGCATTGTGGAACGGCTCTTCCACCTTCTTATGATCACTCTGGAACCTGCTCATTTTTCTTTTTAGCTACCCTACAAAGACTCAAAAAGAATAAAAACTTTGAAAACCTATACACTTTGTACTTCCTAGAAGCATGGTGTCTCAAGATCTGTAGCTTCAAGAGATTAGTCTTAGTTGATGTGGAAACTCATACTTGTCTTCTATGATGTTTTTAACAGTAGATGACGACAGACCCCACTTATTTGATTTTTTTCTCACAGTTGACTTTCCATCTTCAGTTCGAATACATTTATTGACCAAAATGGCAGACATTGAGTGAGTATTTATTTCCCGGTTTTGTTTTCCTGCTTTCCCCTTGTTGTGAGTTTTTTGTTTCTACTTATTTAGTATCAATGGTTTGGTCTAAACTGGAGTCTAGTTTTGGGTGGGATTACTGAACAAAGCGGGGGGAAGGGCGTGAGCTGTTTTTTTAAAGCACAGGGGTTAAACAAGGACAGGTACAGCTCAGTTACACATTTGAGATAAAGGCCTCTCCTTCAACCTCAGTGGCTGGGTCCACCTTGTTCTCCATGTGCTCCTGTTATTTGGAAGGCTTGCTTTAGTTCAAATATCTAGGTTGTTTGGGGACAGCCAGCTATCCAGCTGTTATTAAGGCATTTTGGCATACGAAAGCATATTGCAGGGAAAGTAAACATAAAACTCAATTTTCCACTTTGGCTGCTTCAGTAAACACAGTTATTAGCCCCCAGTGAAGCTGGCAGCTCTCATTTGAGTAGACAACAAGCACTGGGTTCAAAATAGACATCCTCATCAGCCAACTCCAATTCACCGTCACTGGCTTTCACACGTACCAATTAGGTCACTTCTTATTGCTACACTGTGAATTGCATGATTTTACTTTCAGTAGCTGGGCACTTGAAAAGGTTGCAAGATAAATACCAGTCTTGCTTTATTGACTAAACCACAGAACCACAGATATGGCAAACCAAACTTCCCAGTGAATTAGGAGAAAGGAAACTTAATTAAAATCCCTCTCAATGCATTTTGTAGGTGAAGAAATAATCCCTAGTCACATGCATTTTGCATATTCACATAGAGCTTGAACAAAGTTAAGTTCAGATCACCGCTACTGTTAACAATTTTTAAAAAATTTTTCCTCTGTAGTCTGAATCAGATTTACGAATGCGTATTTGTGGCAGCAAAGAAAATGTCAGGGAACACGAAAGATTGCTGCCTGTGATGAATTTCCATGCCCTCCTTCCTGTCCTGCAGCGGACTTTAGGTCTGATTGCTATTGTTTTCTGGTCAAAAGGCAGCTGTCGTGCTATTCTCTCTCCTTACTTCCGTTTGCTTTCTTTTAGGTACAGACTTTCTGTTGGCACCAGTGAGAAGATTCAGCTGAGTTCCCTCATTGCCGCTTTTCAAGTCACCAGAGACCTGATTGTCACTGAGGCCTAGATGCCAGGGACCACATGCTGCCAACTCACTCTCAGGCCCAGCAGTGACAGGAGAGCATGGGACTCGGTCACAAATGAACTGCTGCCTGGACTGGGTGTTTACACAGTCACCCCCAACTGTGTAAAACTGTTCCAGGCATGGATGGGCAGACATTTAAAAACCACTGTGTTTGTGGCTGTTTGGAACAGGGCTGTACAAAGCGGTTTTAATGTCCAGCTCTCTTGCTGCACTATGCGAATGTGTCTTGCCAGGGAAAGAAGCAAAACCCATTTTTAGCCTTAAGGCTTTAACCCTTCAGTTGCTTGGATGGTAGGAAACTGGCCTACCCCATTTGGAACATCAGGCTTTCAAATCTAATATGGCCCAAGTATCTTCCAACACAAGGTAAAAAGAATATCACCAAAGTCACGTTCGTAAATCCAATCTGTGATATACTTTAAATAGGTGTTAATGGGTTTCTGGCCCAAGCCATTATGCTTTTATAAAATGAACTCAATTTTCTTCCTTTAAAACCTGGCCTTTTTATTTCTGCTCTTGAAGTAGAATAATTGCTTGCCTATTCCTAACTGTAGTGTAGACAGGAGAGAAAACATTCATTTGAAATGATGCCATTGGGGCCAGAGATCATCCAACACTGACTTGTTTAACCCAGGGCACATGAGATGAAGCCTGACTAAGCCTGCAAGTGCTGAAAGGATTGGAACTCTTTGTATTTAAATAGAAGACAGTTTATCTGCAAGCATTTGTGCTACATCTGTGACAGGGTTCTGCACAGTAAAAATAAAGCAGCTTACTTACTGTTTAAGTGACTCCTCTTTCCTTAGCCAGCTATACAGAGGCTGCCTTGTTCAACTTGCATTTATATGAAAAAGCCGCCTCCGTCCCTGATTATCACAGAATTAACTTTCTTTGGAGGCTGTTCTTTATAAAGGTGTCTAATTCTTATACTGTCAAAAGGGAGAAGTTGGTTACACCCATCACTCAGGTGGCCCTTGTCTGAAGCTAATGGCCTAGGGGTGGGGGTGGAGGATTGTCTCAAGGAAGCTGCCCAGGGCCTCTCAGACTACACTGTATGTAATATTTCAAGATGAACACGAAATCTAAATGTTGCCCAATCTATTCCCAGCTGCTTTGTACTCATTTGTTTTAAAAGGTGATTTTTTTTTTCCTTAATGGAAAAAATGAAACAGTGAGCCAAAAGCTTTATACCTTTTTTCCTTCAATGAAAGCCTCTCATCTTGAAAACAAATGTTTTTCTTGAAGCAACAAAGGCAGCAGAGGAGAGGCTCCTCTACCTTTTCAACATGTTTTTTTCATAATACACAGGCCTCCACAAAGCACCTAGTAAGAAAGCCAAAAGATAAGATGTTGCATTTCTTTTAAAATAATTTAAAATATATTAAATTTTCCAAAGGCAGATTTTGTTTGAATGAGGTGTCTTGATTAGATAACTCTACACCACTGAAGGAGAACAATACTTTTAAGGAGCTAGTTGTGTTTAGGGGCAGAGTTGAGACTGGCTGATGAGTCCAATGAGTTGAAGCAGTCAAGTCAGATCTCGTACAGAAGAAAATCAGCTGAAATGATGACAACACCAATTCTTCACACAATTAAGAAGAGACATCTTCACAACTGTTGGAATTGAGTACTATGGTTTTTAGATACCATTGAAAAACACACAGCTGTACCTTAACATCTGTTGAGGAAATACAAATAAATATGCTAACTGGCAAACAACTGACAGATAACTCAGTAGCCACTGGAACAGTCATGCATTTGAGGAATACGTTCTGTGTAACCTGACACACAAATTTGTCGCCTCTGGCACATGTACACCATTATTTAAAAAAAAAAGCCAAGTCTAGTGTCTATCAGGAGCACGGCCTCTTGAGTCACCTGGACTTGAGCTGAGAAATGCCTCCCACCAGACATCTCTATGACACCTGTCCTGCGGGCCACAGGGGAGCGGGGGGAAGGAAAGCCCTTGCTCACACCAGAGCCGCTCTGACCAGCAGGACAGAACTTCACCAAGGCCTCTTCTGCATCTGGATCAGTGACAGACACTTAGGAGAAGCCACACTCCAGTCAAGGGAGTGGGAACTTCCCTGCTGCCACAGAGGCGTGAGGCCCAGGCGCTCCTCTCAGTGAAACAACTCCTTAACTGCACTTGGAATCAAAATGACCAGAGGGCCCAGCGCGGCTGTGCGTAAGTAGGTAAAGGTCAGGCTCCACCACTGTCCCTCTTCTATGACTGACACTCGTGTGTCCTGGGGAAGAGACCCCGGCGGGTCCACTGGAATCTGGCTTTGCTACATTCTGTTCACAGCTTCCCAAAGAGAAATTGTATTTCAACCCAAGGCCAGATGTTTGGCCCATTATTCCACCTACTCCTTTGTCGGGAAGATTTATCCTGCTACGAAGAACACCAAGTAAGACTACGGAGACTGGCTTAGAAAGTCCTGTATGTGAGGAACTCTTTCATTTTCTTGGGGATTGGCAGTGCTAGCACTTGGTATGTTGTGAGGAAACTTCGAAGGGCTTTCCGGCATAAGTGCTTCAGTGATGACAGGACCCGAGGAGCCGTCCAGAACTGGACGTGGCCATCCCTTGTCCTGAAATGAAACGAAAGACAGGCCTAGGAAATGTCTTTTCACTGTGATAGTTATAAATGTTTCTACTGACTTGCACTGGCAGGAGACTGCAGAGAACGAAATGCAACCTGGACCTTGGAAATACATGTAGAGGCTGTGGTGCTGAATAATTAAGGCTGCTGAGAGTATTACAAGAACTCTAGACACCCTTGGTTCCCAAGTGCTATCTCTGGGAGTGCAGGCCTTTATAAATCATACTATGATTTCAAATGTAATGGGGCAGTGCCACTTACTGAATTATAGATGTTCCCTGTAAGGTGGTCTCTGCCCAAAATGGTTTCCCATATAAATTCTGCATCATCTTAATTTGTTTCCTTGCAGACTTGGCCTCTTAGGTAGCATGAATTGTAGATCTTTCATTACATTTAGGTTAAATATTAAAAGCGAATGATGAACCCTACTGGTAAAAGTGAGTATTAGAATTTTATGTAATTTCAGATTTCCTTAAAGCCTTCCTCATAGGCAAGAAAATTCTAGATGCTTTATTTCCTTAAAAAGCTACAAGGAATACTCAGCAGAAATCGCTACCCATCTGTTCAGCTAACAGATACATACCCTGTGGCAATAACTCCACCATGTGGAAAAAATGTGCAGCAAAGACCATTGGTCATAGGAGCAAACGCAATCGGAGTCTTCAATTCCAGGGCCCAGATCCTGAGGAGCCTGGAGGAGAATGGGACGCATCAGTAGGCCTGAGGTCAGACCCCGAAGGTGATGGTACAAGTCCTTTCAAGCACTTGGCTCTGAGGCTGTGTAAAGAGGTTTCTCTTCATTACCTGTCATCTGCCACCGTGGCGAGGTACAAGCCTTCGGGGGAGAAGCACACAGATCTCAGGGAGCTGATGTGGACGTCGCTGTCATCCATGGGGGGGTTGAGCTGGGTGTGGCTGAGGAGAAGGACACAGGACAGTAGGTGGGCCTGGAGTTTCGGCCACCCTCCACCCTTCAGTGTTCATCCCCAGGCAGGAGGCCAAACTGCCTTGGCCACAAAGAGGTTCCAGACATGTCTTAGACCCTGTGTGAAAAACCTGGGGATCTGCAGACTGGGTAAAAGACAACTGGAAACATGCGCATTTCATAGCCCCAGTGTCTCATGGAGAGGGCTGAAGAGTTATCAACACTCCCTGCGCTAACTTCCTTATGCAAAGTAGGTCAGCCCTCACTTTAATGCCCCAGTACAAACTGAAAGTCTTTTCTAGGCTAAGATGCGTGATAATTATAGGACTACCTATTATTTGCTTCAGAAAACAACAGAGACAAAGGGGAAAAGGAGACCAAGTTGGTGAGAACATGAAAACTCACTTTGGAAATAACAGTTTCAATAAGAGGATCATTCTGAACCTGTTACTACAGTTATTAGTAAATGGAAAGAAAGAGTCACTGTGAAGTTTCATAACGCCGAATCCAAGCAATACAGTGAGCTTCTGATCACAGGAGACTTGAAGGCACTGGGGGCTCATTTAAGAACTTCACTGACAAACACCGCTGCACACCAGTGCCTTAGAATACGCAGGACCACACTGTGTCCTGCACCAAGACAGGTTTCTCATCGGTCACCCCACCAGGAAGCTGAAGTAGGGGAGCAGTCCTTACTGGAGTGATCGCAGCCGCTCGCCGGTGTAGGGGTCCCACATGATCACATTGGTATCATAAGAAGCCGTGACGAGCAAGGCAGAGTCGGGGGAGAAGTCACAAGACACCACGCTGCTCTGGTGGCCCTCTAGCTTCCGGATTAATGTGTAGGAACGCATGCTCCACAGAAAGACCTGTGGGAAGAGCAGGTGCCTGATCAGACAGCACTCAGGACATGACCAGTGAGGGGAAGGTACAGCCCTGCCTCTCCTGGCTCTACAGCCAGGGGAAGCCAAGCTCTCCAGCTGCTCTTCTACGTTTCTACAGAGCGTGTCATTCAGGCTTAAATAAAGTGACGGGTCTGAATTCTTGAGGTGCCTGAGCAAGGGACATGCTCAAGACGCTTACTTTAAGGGAGATCAGTTGACTGACCTCAGGAAGATGGCTGCCAACCTGGCTCAGGGCAGGCATCTGGGTTCTGCTTCTGAGCTCTCTTAGCAAGGAGGGCAATGCATGCTGAAGACCTAAGCCAGTGGCTATCTTGCCCTTTCACTTAAAACCAAAAACAGGGGTCACAGGGGAATTCCAGGGCACCCAACAGAGCCATCTAACACCCCCCTTTGGTTTACAGGACTACAGAAATCTGCCCCAGAACTGTAGGTCTGACCTAGCTCATTACTTAAAACTTCTGAGAATCATTAAAAGAATGATTTTTTTCTTTCCTTCAAGAAAACTCTCACTTTCAGCTAGCTCCAAACCTCAAATCAATGATTAACCTCCTGGGCTGTACCAAATAGTGGACTCTTAACTTTCCCAAGTCAGTCATAGCAACCAACGGCCTGATGCAGATACAAAACTCAAACGGTTTCCAAACTGTTCCTGGGTTTCCAGTACTTTTCTTATAATAGATAGGATATCAGGACAAAGTTCAAGAAGGTTCTGTATGTTTTATGATTTGAAATGGAAATCCTAATCAAATGGATTCAGATTAGACGGTTCGAAGGAAATATGGATCCAAGTGTGGGTAGCAACTTTTAAAAATCTTAGACTCTGAGGGGGAAAGACATTTAAAAAACACCACTTTCCCATCTTGTGAAGGCCAACGGCCCTCCAGTAATGGAGAGGGTCCATGTCAGAGTGCAAATCAGAAGGAAGGCATGCAGGAGGGGCCTCAGCGGGCAGCGCGGCTCCCGCTGGGGCAGATTTGCAGGCAAGTTTCAAGGACACTAGCTCACTTACCCTCTCACACACAGGCCTCCACATCTCGTGGAACTGAAACAACACAGCTAAGATCACCCCTAGTTTGAGACTCACCGATTTCTCTCCGGCCGCAGAACATAGCATGCTGCAGTCTGGTGAGATGGAGCAGCAGTAAACCCACTGCAGGTGGCCCGATAACACCTGAATCTGTTTACCTGGCAGAGAAGTGGGAGCGCACGGTTAGCCAACTCCCAGAACCACAAAGCAGGAAGCCCAAAACCAGTGCTGGCGGCCCCCCTACCTGCTACATCCAGCGGTTCTCCAGCAGCTGAGCCACACGCCCCCCTCTTTATTTTTATTTGGAAGATAGTTGCTTTATATTATTGTGTTGGTTTCTGCCATACATCACATGAATCTGCCATAGGTATACATATGTCCCCTCCCTCTTGAACCTTCCTCCCACCCCATCCCACCCCCTCTGGATTGTCACAGAGCATAGGTTTGAGCTCCCCGAGTCATTCAGAAAATTCCCACTGGC
The DNA here is from genome assembly GCF_963930625.1 of Muntiacus reevesi. Taxonomy (NCBI): domain Eukaryota; kingdom Metazoa; phylum Chordata; class Mammalia; order Artiodactyla; family Cervidae; genus Muntiacus; species Muntiacus reevesi. The sequence goes on from NC_089261.1 coordinate 16,272,801, forward strand.
TAGCTCTTCTCCGTATGGTATGTATATGTTGCCACGTTACTCTCTCCACTCATCCCACCCTCTCCTTCCCCCACTGTGTTCACAGGTCTGTTCTCTATATCTGCATCTTCACTGCTGCCCTGCAAATAGATTTTATCAGTACCATCTTTCTAGATTTGGGCTCCTTTTGTAATGCAGAGACATGACAAGACTTGTCATTTAAATGCCTGAAACCTATTAATGTGACATTATAATGCCCAAGGGAAATCATTATCAACTGCTTCACCAAAATCCACAAGGTCAATGGGATAAGGGCTCCTTTTATAGCAGACTATTTTTTTCAGGTCCCCCAACCACCTGGATTACTCTGAAGCATCCTCCCAAATCTGAGACCTTCAATTCTCTGTCATCCATGCTCTGTAACGGTTCCCCCAGTCACAGGATCCCACTCTCCACACCTCGCCAGGATGAACAGGTGAGCAGGGCCACGTGCTCTGAGGCAGGCAAACTTGGGCTTGAAGCCTGGCTCCACTGTCTACTCAGCGCATTATGCTGGGACACTCATTTCACCTCTCCAGGTCTCCATTTTGGGAAAAAATCAAATGCCCGCCAACAGAGGAATGGATGGATAAAGGGTAGTAATCCACCTGTTAAGTCACATGAAATTAAGGAACTAGATTTTCCATGAAGTGTTTAATTTAAAAAAAAAAGCAAGATGCAAAAAAATGTAAAAAATGAGATTCCATTTTTGTGAGACAATGACCCTCAAATCCATAAACGGAAACGTGAGTGTCTGCATAGATTATGTAAGTATAGAGAAAAACATGGAAGGAAACGCGGAAGGCTCTGAGCATGGGTGACAGCGCCACAGGGGGCTATGAAGGAATGTAGTTGAGGGGAGGATGGGACAGCTTAGGGGGAGAAACCCCAACAAAGGGGGGAAAATGGACATGGTCACATACATGCATTTATGAGTTTATGTGTGACTATATGTTGGAAATAAATTTTTTAAAGTCAGTCATGGTTTCTTTAGCTGTAAGAAGAGCACCTGCCCCGGGGTAGGTGTGAGTGAATATAGCAAGGCAGGGCCGGGTTCCTAGAGACACAACTCTAGCCCCTTCTCTCCCTGAAAAGCCCTAGTAACTGGCCTCGGTTCCCTTCCGCTCCTCGCCTTAGGTGGTGGCAAGCTGCCTGCGGACACACATTACAAATGGTGCTGCCTCTGAGCAGGCCTCCCAGTCTGCAGGCCCACCTCGGACCACGCAACTACAAGCTCCACAGCAGTGGGCAGAAAGGCCCCAGGGCTCTCTGGGTGATGAGATGCCTCCAGGTAAGGCCTCCACAAGCACCTCCTTAGTTGTCTGACAAGCTATCAGGCTTGTTTCTGAGAGAAGGGACAGGTAAGCGGGGCTGGAACAGTCACGGCTCGGACTCTGCACTGTCAGGGGACAAGTGTGCGCTTCACAGTCCATGTTGCCACTTCCTCTATCTCCACCTCCTTCCACACTCATGCCCCTGCCCACGTGAGGGAGAAATATCCTGGAAATAAATTCCTCTTCCCTGCGTCACCATTCTAGCTGCAACACCAGAGATGCATGGAATTCTTCATCAGGCCACTCCTGGATACTGTTCTGCTCACAGGAGAAATGAACGCCCCGCCCCGCCCCACCCCTAGCCTGAGAGAATCCTTCTAACCTAGATTCTGTTTCTCTAACAGGAAGTACCCAACAAGGATGATTTCTTCTCAATCGCTGGTTCCCAACCCAGGGAGACTGTGGCCCTCCATGTGGACACCAGGCAATGTCTGGAGACGTTTTTGGCTGTTACCACTGAAGAAGGTGCTACTGGCATCTCACGGGTACGAGAAGTATACTGCTCCACAATCAAGAACCCAAAGGTTGGCCCATAACAAAGAATTATCTAGCCCAAAGTTCAAGAGTGCCAGAGCTGAGAAAACCTATGCTATACTATGTATTTTCATCAGGGGTGAAAACTGGTTCTTGATGGTCAGAAAAATCCTACCGTTTTTAAGTACGAAGCATAGATAAGCATTCAGCACCTTAACAGATACAGTGTATCTCTCTATCTCTGGTATGAAAACCTCCCAGGTAGTGGGCAGCGGGAGGTGACTAGGAAAAGTGTATCTAAAAAGTCTCCTTAGAAGGCACTAATAGAAAAAAGGTTGAGAAACACTGATCTGGATAAAATGACACTGGTCAAGCAGACAGAGGGGCAAATAAATAGTATTTGGGGGCTTCCAAGTCATCCCTCCACCTCCATACCATGTTTATTCAGGTCCCAGATGCGAAGAGTCTTATCCCGAGATGCAGAAACCAGTATCAAACTGCCACTGGGTGTGAAGCTCAGATCTCTCACGACATCCTGGTGGCCGGAAAGATTCAAAAGCAGGAGCCCTAGCATGAGAGAGAGGGGCACTAGGTCAGGGGGAGATGAAGCCCTGGTCCTCCAGTCACGGCCACACCCCTTGGTCAACAGGCCATCCCTGATCAGCATGTGCGAGCCCTGGGGGCCTTGATCCCAGCCAGAAATGACCTACCTGTCTGTACCTCCCAAATCTTGATCTGCCCATCGTTAAGTCCAGTAGCAAGGATCAGGCAAGAGACGTCTGGCACCTGCGGATGGTGGCGAGCCCAGAGTTTCTTGCTGGGTGGAGAAGGCCATGGGCTGAAGGCCAAGCCCCAGACAATCTGCCCACAGTCCAGTGTCTTCTCCTTTGGGCTGCCTCGCCCTTTTGTCTCATTTTTGCTGCTTCGGCTTTTGGCTTCGAACCCTTTAGGGATGCTGGGGAAAGCAGAAGAGTTCTTAATGAATCTGAAACTGCCACCAAGTCAACCAACCTTTCACTCTGGGGTATCTAAGTCTTTGAAGTCCTAGAAACAAATTTGGTGAATTCTAGCATGACTTTTCTTCCTGTTTCCTTTTAGAATTCGTGTAACAGGGACTTCATTGGCCATGGCTCGTTCCACTTCTGACAGCCCTGCAGTGGGGTGACCTGCCTTGTGGGAGAACTAGATCACAGATGCTCCAGGGAGTCATTCTCTTCTTCAGAAAGTTCTCCTGGGTTTTGGTGCATGGAAGGAGAGAGACACTCAGTGTTCCCCATGAGAAAGAAAGCATGCTGGAAGTCTGGAACTAGGACAGAACTTAGAGCCTGATTACCCATTTGCTACTCTCCTACCTCATAATACCCCTTTATCTCTAGCTTAGAAACCACCTTAGGAGCAGAAAAATAAACTCCTTTCTGGCCAACAATTTGCTTAGTACACATGATTTCCACCTTTCCTCACTTTGCTCCGATCCATGAGTGAGGCTCTTTCATTTCTTTTCTGATGACTCTTTCAGCCCAGGAACCAACCAGCAGGGCAGTCAAGGAAAGAACTCAGAGCTGTTCAGAGGTACGCTGACCTCAAAGATCTTGTGGCCCAAGCCTTGCCTTTTACCTTCTACTTATGCTGAAACACAGGCTAGACAAGCTAAATAAGACTCTGTCCTTAAGAAACAGGGCCCTGTGCTTGCTTCGGCAGCACATATACTAAAATTGGAACGATACAGAGAAGATTAGCATGGCCCCTGCGCAAGGATGACACGCAAATTCGTGAAGCGTTCCATATTTAAAAAAAAAAAAAGGAAACAGGGCCCTGCCCACACTCTGCCTCACATACCTCTCAAAGGAACAAGCAATTAAATTGCCCTGCGATTCAGCCTGCAAACGCAGTTTCTGGTCTGCGGTATACTTTATCAGTGCAAGTACTCAGTCCTGCTTTTCTACCTGACTCTGACCACACTCTCGGGTTTATCAAACTGAAGGAATGGTGATGATAAAGCTGGAACTCATTTCCATGAAAAATCCTATAGTCGACATACATGCAGCTGAACCTCTGTGCTACATTTGTTCCCCAAAAGTTAGGTAAATCATGCTTTTGTCAATTGCATAGTTGAAATATATTAAAGAATTTTAACCAAGTTCATCTACAAAACTGGCAACAAGAGACTGAGGCCAGTGTAGGTTCTTTCAGCTCTGGAAACCTTATTATTCCACAGCAGAGGCTGGCAGGGAGTACCCAGGTGGGCAGTCTGTTTTGCACATGAAGTCTGCTTGTTTGCCTGCATCTCATTGAGGGTCGCTGAGACCCTCCAGCAGCAGAGCTGACTTGTCCTGAGGGAGACATATGCCCCCAAAGCCAAAATATTTACTATCTGGGCCTTTAAAGAAAAAGTTTGCTGACTCCTGGCCTAAATGGCCAAATGTGCTCTGAAAACTTGTCATTCTGACAGAACACCTGAATATGACAGTGAATGTCTTTTCAATGAAGGCTGTCCAGTGTACACATGGCCCCAGACAGGCTGACACATGCACTTCAAAGACCTGTCCGGCTCTGACTTGGGAGCCCGAGTTGGCCATGCAAGAGCTCTGCAGGACAGCTTGGAACCTCCAAAGTTCCTTTTATTTCTTTTATAAAATCCTAACTTCTGTATTTGAATCAAGAGATGCATCTGTACCTACTTTAAAGGAATTAAGGCACATTTATATATTAATTCATTTTAACATCATAAATTTAATTTTTCTAGAACAAGATATTAAAATCTCCATGCTTGGGATAGAGATAACTTTCCCAGGGTCACAAAATCACAGGCAGAATCAGAGCCAAGTCTTGGGTGTCCTAGCCTAGTGTCCAGCAAATGCCTTGGACTTCAGAGTCTGCAATGAATTCAAGGGATGAGCTACGTGGAAGGTGGGTGTGGCTCGGGACCCGGGTAGAGTCATTAGAACTTAAATTCATCAAAATTAAAGTGTCTGAAAATGTTATTTCTAAAAGTAGTACATTATTTCATTAATATCAATTATTTGCTCAATCTTGAAAGCACTGTATGATTTCTTAAGCATGTAAAAATCCTAACAAGAATATAAAAGACTCAAATTTTCTCTTTTAAGGAACTTTGAAAATAACAATTATTTAAAACTATAAAAATAGCAGTGGAAAATGGGGAAATTTTGGAAATGAGAAAATTATAAAAATTACCCAGATCCTAATGACAACGACAAAGATCCATCTAGTCAAAGCTATGGTTTTTCTAGTAGTCATGTATGGATGTGAGAGTTGGACTATAAAGAAAGCTGAGCACTGAAAATTGATGCTTTTGAACTGTGGTGTTGGAGAAGACTCTTGAGAGTCCCTTGTATTGCAAGGAGATCCAACCAGTCCATCCTAAAGGAAATCAGCCCTAAATATTCACTGGAAGGACTGATGCTGAAGCTAAAACTCCAAGACTTCGGCCACCTGATGCGAAGAACTGACTCACTGGAAAAGACCCTGATGCTGGGAAGGACTGAAGGCGGGAGAAGAAGGGGATGACAGAGGATGAGATGGTTGGATGGTATCACTGACTCGATGGACATGACTTTGAGCAAACTCCGGGAGATGGTGAAGGAGAGGGAAGCCTGGCAGGCAACAGTCTATGGGGTCACAAAGAGTCGGACACGACTGAGTGACTGAATTGAACACCACTCCAACCACAGTAAACACTGTACCATGACTTTTATTTATGTATATACATGTTTTTCAAAAACAAATTTGGGGTCATACTGCAAAGAGTTTCATAGCTTGCTTTTCTGGGTAAGCATTCTACTGTAAATATTTCCTCAAGTTATTACTCTTCAAAATATATGGTTTTTCTCTAAAATAAGTAACATTCCATTTAACATGTTAAACAATATTCCCTTCATTATATTAAACAAAAGATACACAAAAAGGGTTAATGCTCAAATTTCTACTTTCCTTAATTAATATGGGAAAAATATATTTATGTCTAGTAATATATATATCTATTTGAATACAGGAGTGATTTTCAAGGAAATAACAGATTTTCTACTTTTTAAAAAAATTATTTTTCAGACTAAATCTACATCAGACCCAAGTCTGGATACGAAGCTGAATCCCTTGCATTTAGACTGCAGGATTAATAAATAATGAATGATTTTGACATTTTCACTAAACGAGTACAGAAGCAACTGAAAATTGTGATTTAAAAAAACAAAAACAAAAGACAGGGCTTCCCTGGTGGCTCAGTGGTAAAGAATCCCCCTGCCAATGCAGGAGACACGGGTTTGACTCCTGATCCAGTAAGATCCCACATGCTGCGCAGCAACTATTGAGCCTGTGCTCTGGAGCCCAGGCGCTGCAACTACTGAGCCCGCCGTGTGGCCACTATTGATGCCAAAGCAGCCTAGAGCCCGTGCTCTGCAACGGGAGAAGCCACGGTAACGAGGAGCCCTCGACCTGCGACTACAGAGAAAAGGTGACACAGCAATGAAGACCAAACACAACTGTAAATAAATAAACATGAAAAAAAAATGCATACACTGCAATCTTTGATGGCTGCAAAAATATCAGATGGCAATGCCATGATTTCCTTCACCGCTCTTCTCGTTACCAGATTTTAAGCTATTTCTGATTTTTAACTATCATATGATTAATGTCATGTTGAAAAGCAGTGTTTCTAATACATGACCTCCCATTTACAGCAACATGGGGGAACCTAGAGGCTGTCATACTGAGTGAAGTAAGTTAGAGAAAGACAAACAACACATTATAATAGCACTTATATGTAGAACCTAAAAACAAAAAAGGTACAAATGTACTTATTTTACAAAACAGAAATAGAGTTGCAGATGTAGAAAATAATTTTATGGTTACGGGGAAAAGGGGACGGATAAATCGGGAGACTGGAATTGACATATACACGTTACTGTATATAAAACTGATATCGAATAAGGACCAACTTACAGCACAGAGAACTCTACTCAATATTCCATAATAACCTATACAGGAAAAAAACCTAAAAAAGAGTGGATAAATGTGTACGTATAACTGATTCACTCTGCTGTACAGCAGAAAGTAACACAACATTGAAGATCAACTATATGCCAATAAAAATTTTTTAAAAAACAAATAAACAGATGACCTCGTTTCTGAGATTTCCTGATTGCAGGAAGAACAGTTTTAAGATCGTTGAAATGGCCTTCCTTCCAGAAAATGCACAAATGTACACCCTTCAACCCCTGCAGTGTGCAAAGTACTCATCTCAGCAAACTTGCATCAGCATTACCTATTATCAAGGCAACAAGTTTCAGACTGAACTTATGAAAAACTTTAATATGCAACTTATAAAATGCTTAAAGCAAAACAAATGAGACCTTCAAGGGCAGGGGCCATGTTTGATATATTTCAGAATTCTCAACCCTTGGCTCCTGGTCAGGCAAGGAGGATTTGCAAAAATTGCTGGCTGAATAAATAAATACAGACATAGAGTTGCCCTGGGACAAATGAAAAAAATACAGATGCTGGGCCATCTGACTGGGAGCTCAGAGCCTTCAAACACTGAGACTTGTCCAGCCCAGAGAAAGAAAAGCAAGTTAATATCAGAAACAACTTGGTTGATAACAAAAAAGGCAACTAGCCAATTTTAAAATGGACCAAGGATCTGAACAGACACTTCTCCCAAAGATAGGCAAAGAGCCAGTAAGCACCTGGGGGCCGGGGCGGGAGGTGGGGGTGGGCACACAAGATCAGCAGTCAATAGGGAAATGCAAATCAAAAGCCACAATGAGATGCCACTTAACACCCACTCGGATGGCTATGCTGCAAGTGTTGGTGAGGATGTGGAAAGTCTGGGAATCTCCAACACTGTTGCTGAGATTATAAAATGGTGCAACCACTGTGGAAAACTGCCTGACACACCCTCAAATGGTTAAACGTGTATGAAAACATATATCCACACAAGATACGAAAACATATCCACATAAAAACCAGTACGGAGTGTTCGCAGCAGCATTATTTTTAACAGTCAGAAAGTCAGAACAACCTAAATGCTCACCAGCTGAAAAACTTATAAAACAAAATGTGATGTCTCCATAAAATGGAATATCATTTGGCAATAAAGGGAAATTAAGTTACGGAGCATGCTAAAACACAGATAACCATGAAAACAGTACCCTAAGTGAAAGAAGTCAGTCAGAAGATGACATAGTGTACGATTAGATTCGTATGAAATACCTAGAATAGGCAAATCTTTAAAGACAGAAAGTAGATTAGAAGCTGGCCAGGGCTGGAGAGGAGAAGGGTATTAAAGAATGATGGGCTTCTTTTGGGGGTGACAAAAACATTCTAAGATTGGTCATGATGATGGATGCACAACTCTGTAAATATATTGAAGTCACTTAATTGTACACTGTAAATGGGAAAATTGTACAGTATGTAAATTATACCTCAATAAAGCTGTTAAAAAAAAACACTTGAGTCTATCAACAGAATGAGGTTTCACAGGTACAGGATGAAGGACCCTGGAAATCCCAATGATCAATTTCTGAACTGTTCAGCCACCTTCCCTCTCCTGCTCTTGGGCAGGAAGTCATTTGGGAAAGTTCCCCAGGGCTTCCTCATTCCTTTGGGTGTGAAAGAACTTACAACTGCTCCTCCAGCGGCCAGGGGATCAGCTTCACAATGCAGTGTCCTTGAGACCAGGCGAACCAGGACCCATCCGGGGAGAAGGCAACACTCCATGTTTCACAGCTAGACTTCCAATCAAATTGGTGGGGGCGCCCGGGCTTGAGTTCGGCCAGCAGCAGCGGCTCCTCTGGGGTAGGAGACAACATACTTCAAGAAGGCACTCTCGCCTCACCGGAAAGGGCAGAGCCCAGCCCCCCAGCACCTTGCTGACTCAGACACAGGAAAGCAGAGGTCATCCCCTGGCAAAAAGTGACAGTCTGGATTCCCGGAGGGAGTTGTCATTTAAATGACCCTGGTCAATAACAGTAGCCACAGGCCAAATTCCAGTGGGGTTACTCAGTTCTGGCACTGCTGGTTAACCATGACTCAGAGTAACCTTTGTCAGGGTGAACCCAGTGAAGGGGGGCCTCGTTTTCCCATGAAAGCCCAAAGAGGAAGAAAGGAGGCAGGCCAGGCAAGGATCGAGCTAGAAGGTACTGATCAGGAGGCCTTCAGATGTACGTAAGTTCTCTCCCGAAAGGAATATTTGAAACTCACAGGCTTCCCCTCACTCACCAGCATCCCTCCCACCACCAAGGCTAATACTGGCCCTGCTCACCACCTCTTGATCTGCCCTCCTCTTCCATCTCCTCTCTGTTCTGGCTTAAATCTTCATCCCATCTTGCCCAGATTTTTTTTTACAAGATTCATTTTTTTTCCTGCCCCTAGGGACCCTGCTAAAGCTGAAACACACATTACATCCCAACATTTCTTTCAAATACATCCCAAGGCACCCACCTGCCTACCACTAAAGGCAACCTTCCTCCCCACCCCACTGGCCCCAGCCTGCCCTTTCCGGTCCATGCCGCGTGCCGGCCACACACGTCTCCCTGTTATGCCCCAAGTAGCTCATTCGAGTTCACACCTGGACTCATGTTCTGCTTATGAGAATCCCACCGAGATTAGCAACTGAGAAGCGTACCCAGGTCTCACACTATCAAAGCGGAAATAAGTCCTACCCTGCTTATTTCACTGTTTTCCTATAGTTATCAATTCCCTCCGCCCCAACCTCATCTCCAGCTCGGAATTTACACAGCCTCCTTCAAACACCAAGCCAATTCAATCCTTGTTTCTCAGGGTGAAGGGTGGGGGCTGGACTGGTGCTTCTTCATTGACTTGAAGGGCAGTCCCTAATTCAACTCTGTCCTCTGACAGAAGATTCTCAATGGCTGACAAAGCCTGTAAGTTCAAGGCCTTCAGAACTGATCCTTTGATTGTGATACATATGAATACAAAAGCTGGCTTCCATCCTGAATGAGGTCACTATCTGATGAGTATGTTCCACTTTAGCAGTTTTGAGTCTGACCCTCTTATAGCTGTTACCAGATAGATACTAATTTAACAGCTCCTGTTTTGTGTATTTTAGGACATATCTATGTCTTCTCATAGCTTGACCTTGTTAAAATCAGGGTGTGTCAAGTGATGACTTCTCATAGTTTAATAAGCAGTATTTTTTCAGAGATACATAATGGCAATACAATCCATGATATCTCAGATTCAATGAATCAGATGGTAAACACACATATATGTATATTTTTATGTGTGCATATATATATAATATTTCCTGATGCATGCATTAGAGGAATATACAGGAGTATATCTTATTTATGTGGATATATTTTGCTGAAAATTCTCTTTAAATAGAATTTTAATGAATTATATCAAGACTTCGCGGCTTTGCTATTTAAAGAAAATTGTAAAAGTTTCCTTTGTAAAGAGAATATTCATTCCCTGAGGTTCTATGTGGAAATCTAGGTTTTGAAATATCAGGTCTGTCTAAATTGGCATTTGTACAGGCCTAGGTAATTCCTCCTAGAAATCTGTATTTTTGTATATGTGACCCTTTCATTTATACAGTTACTTGTGTAATCAATCTGTGGTGTTTTCTTTATTCTCATTATTTCTAGGTATCTTAAGGTAACAAGACCCTCCCTACCCTGTCAACACCTCCTTCATGTAATCCAGTTCTCAGTTGCGGGCACTTCTGTCCCTTGGGGACATGTGGCAATATCTGGAAATATTTTGGTTGTCCCAACTGGGGGTGGTGGTGGTGGTGCTGCTGCTGCTAAGTCGCTTCAGTCGTGTCCAACTCTGTGCGACCCCATAGATGGCAGCCCACCAGGCTCCCCCGTCCCTGGGATTCTCCAGGCAAGAACACTGGAGTGGGTTGCCATTTCCTTCTCCAATGCACAAAAGTGAAAAGTGAAAGTGAAGTCGTTCAGTCATGTCTGACTCTTAGCGACCCCATGGACTGCAGCCTACCAGGCTCCTCCGTCCATGGGATTTTCCAGGCAAGAGTACTGACTGGAATGGGGTGCCATTGCCTTCTCTGAGGGGTGGTGCTACTAGTATCTAATGGGTGGAGGCCAGGGACGCTGCTAAACATCTTACAGCGCACAGGATGACCGCCCCCCGACTCCCACAAGAAAAAATTATTTTGCTTAAAACGTCAATGGAGGGCTTCCCTGGTGGCTCAGTGGTGGGGAACCTGCCTGCCAATGAGGAGACACTAGTTCGATCCCTGGCCCGGGAAGATCCCACATGCCATGGAGCAACTAAGCCCGTGCGTGCTCCGCAGCTGAAAACCCACTAAAATGAGAAGCCTAGACAGTAGCCCCCACTCACCACAGCTAGAGAAAAGCCTGAGCAATGAGGACCCAACATAGCAAAAAATAAGTAAATAAAATTATTACAAAAAAAAAAAAAAAGTCAATGGAATGGTGTTGAGACTGAGAAACCAGAAGAAGTCAAATACTAAACGACATTGACCTGAAGGTATATTTTTATCACCTGACTTTATTCCATCCTGGTAAGAGTCACACTTGGTTCGTTTCCTCCAGGATATGCATGTCATCCATCCTTTCAACGCCACGCAGGCTTCACACAATATGAAAAGGGGTCATCCCTGACTTCTCTCTTTTCTTGACCTCCCAATCCAGACCCATGAACAAGTTCTATCAAGTCTGCTCCCAAAAGACTTGGCAAATCTAACTTCCCTCCACCTCATGGCTGTTTATTCTCAACTATGTAACACCATTTCATCAGCATCAGCTCATCTATACAACATTATCTCTAAGCAGCTTCCAACTGCTCTCCTAGCCCCCTCTCTGGCCCCCACCACCCATTCTCCTCACCTCTCAGTTTCATTCCATCTCAGAATAAAAACCTCACCCTGCCCTAGAAGTCCTGCACACAGGCCTTCTCTCACCCCTTGGTGGTGCTCAATTAGTTCTAACCTCAGGGCCTTTGCACCAGCTATTCTCTTCACCTTAGAATATGTGAAAAGAGAGAGCCCTAAGAGAGGCTCCTTAGAGAGCCCTTCTCTTATCCCAAGTCAAGGTTCTTCATAACTTCTCACTCTATCTTCTTTACAGCACAAACACCATTGTGATCATTATCTGTCACCTTCCAACTAGGACATCAATGCCACAGAGTAGGGACCTTGTATGTTTATCTCCAATGCCTAGCAGTGTTCCTGGCAGAGAGCAGGCCATCAGTAAATATTTGTGGAATAAATATACATGGTATCTCTCTATAATATACAGGAAATGAAGTCCCTTAGACGGTTGTGATGCCTTTGCCAAAAATTTAACATGAAATGCTTCTTAAACATAAGCCACATCCAGATTTCACACTCTATTTCTGTCATTTGGGGATTTAATCTCTTGCTATCTCAGGCTCGGGAATTCAAAGACTAAAATAAGGAGGAAAAAAAAAAAATGAAGGAACTATGAAGATTCTAAAAGGGAGTCTGGGTTCAAACTAAACTTGGCAGCTGGAAGAGAAAGCCATAATTAGTGCAGAATTTAAAAAAAAACAACAAAACAAAAAACCCAGGGGCAAGAGGATCCAGCTTCATCTGGGATTGTACCTGCCCTGGACCTTCTTGGTGAAAAGGCCTATGGATTCAAGTTTTCTAATTAAACATTGGGATGTGTTTGGCGGAGTGGAAAGATACGTACCATGGGCCTCTTCTGTGGGAGGAGATTTGCCTGTACACAGAGACGGAAGCTATGAAGGACTCTAGCTGGCAGGAAGCTTGACGATTTATCCTGCCTTAGGATCTTTACATTAGCCATTCCATCATCCTAGAAAACTCTGCCTGGCTGGCCCCACATACTTGTCCAGATTAGGCCTCAGTGCTGGTGTCAATGTCGGAGAGATCTTCCTGGCCTCACTACCCAAAGTGGCCCAGTGACTTGTGTTCACTGCACTGAATTTTCCTTTTAACCATCACTCACCCATCTTCTCTTGATTGCTTGTTTTTAGGTGACTGTAGTCTCTCTCTTCCCCAGCCTCACTTCAAACTGTTCACTGCTACCAGACTGCACTGTCCCATTCAGTAGCCACTAGCCACATGTGGTTACTAACCTTCTGAAATGTGGTAAGTCCCAATTAAGATGGGTTGTTAGCTACACATGCTTTATTTTGAAGACTCAGTATAAAAACAAAAATCTAAAAATGTTTATCACGATTATATGTTGAGATGACATTTTACATATGCTGGATTGACACACATTCAATTTTAAGATTAAATCCACCTGTTTCACTTTTTTTTTTGTTTTTTAACACCACTACTAGAACATTTCAAATTGCCTATGTGGCTTGAGATTATAGCTCTATCAGCCAGCGCTGCTCTAGAGAGTGAGTGGGATACAGTAGATACTCAATAAATATTTCAACGTATCAATGCATTCTAACCACTGCTCTGAAGAGATCTACTGTTGTCCATTGTAATCCCATCACAATGGCCTTTATTCAGTTTCAAAAGAAAATAAAACTGACCTTTTTTTTAAAATTGTAGCTTGGCAGCTCTCAGTAGCTCAGCCCACCCCAAAACACAGTCGTCAATCATTAGGAAAAATCCAGAACTGGAAACAGATTCCTGCTAAAAAGGGAGACTAGCTCCAGATCACTGTCAGATACAAACTAAAAGGAGTCAATGGAAATGACAGCGGAAGCTAGAAAAAGATTCATGTAAGATTTCAGGCAAACAGTAGAGGCCCTTTAACAAGAGTTCTATGGGTAACACACTCACTGAAAAGAAAGCCCTTATCTAGATGGGAAAGCATAGAGAGCTACCTCTACACCTGGTATTGAATGCCTGACTCCAACAAAGAAATGTCATTTCCCAAATTAAAAAGTTACACCACCCTGGGGGAATCCCCTGATTTCAACCCACCCACCCACCGGTAATCCCTATTCCATCCAAGGAGTCAGGGAAACATAAAAACACCCACAATCATAATCTTCCAGACCAGAATAAACCTTGCACTTCACTGGAAGAATACAAAGAGGTTCTGGAACAAATTCTGAGCCCAGGCCTTGACCCCTTCAGAGAAATTTCCCCTGAGGAAACTGCCTTTAAGCAAGGGAGTATATTCAAGAGTTGGGACTCCCAGAATAAACCACAAGCCCACCCCAAGTTTCTATATTAGTAGGGTTTAGAGGCAAAGTGGTTGGAAAGATTCTGAAGCACGCGCCTTGAGGTTTGGCCTTAGCACAAGCACACCATTCCCACTGAGACTGTATGTTCATTTGGGCTGACCCTCCAAGTGCTTCCAATATTCTCTGACTTTCACACCGTTTTCTGATACAGCTGTTAACAAGGATAGAAGCAAGTACCTCACTCACTGGTGTATCCTAACTTGTCCCCCCATCTATGTCACCAGGCTCGCAGTATGGGTTTTCAAATAAAATTCCAGACCCGATTTTCATGCGCAGTCAAGTTTGAGAAGCTCCCAACAGTCAGTGAAGGCAGATACTATTATTAGCCCATTTTGCAGATACAAAAGAGACTTGTGTTAAGTGGCTCGTCCACGATCACATAGCTTCTATGGGGCAGAGCGGACTCCCACCCAGACCTCGAGTGCGTCACCTGACACCTGAGCACCCACCCCCTCTCGGGAATCAAAACACCCACCGCTCCGAGGGCCTGGCGTCCCCGCCGTCCCAACCGGGCGGTGGCGTCCGGCCCCAGGCGCCCCCCACTGCCCCGGGGGGGGGGATCCCCGCTGCGCAGAGGCCCGTAGTCCCCGGGTCCGGCCGGGAGACGGGAGAGGCTGGAGACGGGGTGGGGGCCGTTGACAGCGAAAGTGAAACAAAGCTGGGTGCCGGGCGTGCACCTCGCCGCCGGCCGACGCAGACGTCCCAGGCCCGATGCCCCATGCCACCCCACCCCCGCGGACCGTTCCGGGCCAAGCCTGCACCCCCACCCCCAGGGGAACGGGCCCTGCCCCGCCGGCGGGGAACGCGCGCCGCGGCCCCACTCACCTCCGGCCTCCATGGAGGACGCGCGCGGCCTCGCGGCAGGCGGCGGGCGCCTCAGCCCCCCGGGCCGCCGGCCCTCATGCCGCCCCCACGCAGCCCGCCCCCACCCCGGCCCCCGCCCCGGCCCCGCCGCCGCCGCGCCCGCCGCCGCGCCCGCCGCCGCGCCCGCCGCCACCCGGAGAGGCCATCAGCTGCTTCCCGTCACATGGCGGCGGGCGCGGGCGGGGACGCGCGGGGGGCGGGGCCGGGGCGCGCAGGGGAGAAGCCGGGAGCCCGGCTGCGGGCGACGCGGGGCGGGCAGGTGGACCCTGGGGGCCGGGGGGAGGCGAGGCCTGAGGGGGAGTCGGGGATGTTGGGGCAGGTGGCCTCAGGCAGGATCGAGCGCGGATGGAGGGGCAGCGGGGCTGATAAGGAGATGGGGAGGGTGGCGGGCAGAAGAACCTGGGGTTTGGAGGAGCCTGGTCCAGGGGAAAGTGGGGGCGAGGCGGCGTAAAACCCAGCGGTGGGGGTGGGGCTCGGAGGAAGACGGGGGTCGGTGCGGACAGGAAGTAATCCCGGGCGAGGGTGGTACTGAGGGAAAAACCGGCGTGGGAGGCGGGCAGGTGAGGCCCGCAGGATAAAAAGGGGGCGGTGGCAGGGTATTCGGGGAGCTGGGCTGAAAGGAAACCCGGGCCGGCGAGGGCACGGGGTTGGGAGAACCAGGGGCAGAGGGAACGCCTGTGGTAAAGCTGAAGCCGTGCTCGGGTGGAAAAGCGGGGGCGGGGATGGCGGTGCTGGGGTAGAAATCCGGGTTGTGGGAGAGATGGGTCAAACGGAGTGGGGAGGACTATAAGGGCCAGATAAGGACCGGAGATGGAGGGAGGAGGTGTGAGTTAAAAACATAAAACACACACACACACACACACAAAAAGGAATGCGGTGGAGCTGAGGGGAAAACGAAGGCTGGGGTACGAAAACGCATGGGGAGCTGAGGAGGAAACTGGGGGAGATGGGGCAGGGTGAAAATCGGAGTGGGTGGGGGGCGAGAATCACTTTGGAAGGTGAACCTGAAGACCCAAGGAATCAGTATTGGGAAGACAAAAAGCGAAGACTGAGGAAAGAATTGGGGTGGGAGGTTGAGGGGCTGGGAACCCCGGAGAGAGGGAAGAAATGAGAGGAATAAAACTGGGGACCTGAGGCAGCAGGGAGCTCAGAGGTTAAATGGGAGCCGCGGTAGAGGAGTAAAGGGGCGGAGTGCAGGGTCAGAGGAAGGGGTCGTTTTATTAAAAAAAATGGGAACCGGAAAAAGGAAGCCCATTGGAAAAGGGAGGATGAAAACGAAAATGCTCTGGTTATAAGGGGTAGAGGGCAAGGGGCAAACAGCCAGAGAAAAAGAGGAGTTAAAAAGACTGGGGTTCCAAAAGTGGACCAGCCAGATGAACTTGAGTGTGACCCAGGAAACAGGGAACAGAAGTGAAAGCAGGCAGAGGTAAAATGAAGGGCTGGAGAAGCAAGCTGGTAACAAACACACACACACAACATGGAGTGAAAATTGCTGAGTCGTGTCCGACTTTTGGGGACCCCATGGACACAGTCCATGGAATTCACCAGGCCAGAATACTGGAATGGGTAGCCTTTCCTGTCTCCAGGGGATCTTCCCAACCCAGGGATTGAACCCTGGTCTCCCGCATTGCAGGCGGATTCTTTACCAGCTGAGCCACAAGGGAAGCCCCAGCACATGGAGAGACTGGATTAAAACGAACATGGGAAACAGGTGACAGTAGGAAACATGGATTTGGTTAGAAGGTAAGGAACTTGAAAATGGGACAGTTTTGATTAGAGTTTAGGAAGCTTGGAGTGAGGTAAAGAAACACAGGAGAGACAATGACCCAAGGAAAAAAGCCTCTAACAGGGATAGGGAGTAGAGTTGGGCTTCCTCAAGTGGGAGTTGAGGTGAGACTTCGTTACTGTTTCTGTTCAGTCATTCAGTCTTGTCTGACTCTTTGCCACCCCATGGACTGCAGCATGCCAGGCTTCCCTGTCCTTCACTGTCTCTCACAGTTTGCTAAACTCATATCCATTGAGTCGGTGTTGTGATCCAGCCATCTCATTCTCTGTTGCCCACTTCTCCTCCTGCCCTGAATCTTTTTTCCCAGCATCAGGGTCTTTTCCAATGAGTCACTTCTTCCCATCAGGTGGCCAAAGTATTGGAGCTTCAGCTTCAAAATCAGTCCTTCCAATGAATATTCAGGACTGATTTCCTTTAGGATTGACTGGTTTGATCTCCTTGCTGTCCAAGGGACTCTCAAGAGTCTTGTCCAGCACCACAGTTTGAAAGCACCAGTTCTTTGGCATTCAGCCTTCTTTATGGTCCAACTCTCACATCTACACATGACTACTGGAAAAACCATAGCCTTGACTATGCAGACCTTTGTTGGCAAAGTGATGTCTCTGCTTTTTAATATGCTGTCTAGGTTTGTCATAGCTTTCCTTCCAAGGAGCAGATGTCTTAATTTCATGGCTGCAGTCACCATCTGCAGTGATTTTGGAGCCCAAGAAAATAAAATCTCTCACTGTTTTCATTTTTCTCCTCATCTATTTGCCATGAAGTGATGGGACCAGATGCCATGAACTTAGCTTTTTGAATGCTGAGTTTTAAGCCAGCTTTTTCATTCTCCTGTTTCATCTTCATCAAGAGGCTCTTCAGTTCCTCTTGACTTTCTGCCGTTAGCGTGGTGTCATCTGCATATCTGAGGTTACTGATATGTCTCACAGCAATCTTGATTCCAGCTTGAGCTTTATCCAGCCTGGCATTTCACATGGTGTACTCTGCCTGTAAGTTAAAATAAGCAGGGTGACAATATACAGCCTTGATATACTCCTTTCCCAATTTTGAGCCAGTCCATTGGTATATCTTCAGTTCTGTTGCTTCTTGACCTGCATACAGGTTTCTCAGGAGGCAGGTAAGGTGGTCTGGTATTTCCATCTCTTTCAGAATTTTTCAGTCTGTTTTCATTCAGTCAAAGGCTTTAGCGTAGTCAGTGAAGCAGAAGTATGGGGACTACTATTAGCTGAGCCCGGTGAGAACCTCCAAAACCACCAACCACTGCAGCGACCCAGCAGCTTGCAGAAACTGTCTTTTCAGACGTCCATCAGTCTACTGCTCTATGATGATTCCTACCCTAACCCTTTAATGTGAGAAAACAGGCAGTCTGACCAAAAAAGAGATATGTATTTGAGGATATGCAAATACAATGGAGAGATGAAAGGGTAGGTAGCATCTACAAGTCATAGAAAAGAATAAAATGGCAGCAAGAACAATATTGTGATCAGTATTGGGAAATCAAGTTAAAAAAAATTGTGGATGGCAATCCCATTTCCCAAAATCTTTTAGTTGACTAATCAGGTCTAAATGAAGATCACTAAAGCATTTATTTAAAAATAACTTTATTCTATTATCTTAAAAAACAAATCCATGTTCTAACATCAGGATGAATTTCTCCCAGCCCCCCACCTCCATACCAAATATTAAAATGTAAGCAGTGCAGAGAGAGC
The DNA here is from genome assembly GCF_963930625.1 of Muntiacus reevesi. NCBI lineage: Eukaryota > Metazoa > Chordata > Mammalia > Artiodactyla > Cervidae > Muntiacus > Muntiacus reevesi. The sequence goes on from NC_089261.1 coordinate 16,291,151, forward strand.
TATTTCTTTTTGCAGCAGTTCCTGGCCAGAACCATGGTGAGAAATACCAGTGGTCACATGTTGCATCATAATAAATTTTACCCAACGAAGATGATTTTCCAGGTTTCAGTGCCTAGGCGAGGGAGATTTTCTATCATGGGTTTTCCTGCTGCAGTAAGAGTATAGGTATGTGCTTGTGAGAATGGAAACTGATATCAAAGCCACAGGATTATGGGACCCCCTCCCCAAGGTCCACCAGGTTTTGCGGAAAAGGAATGTCAGTTGCAATGGCCCAGAAGTATTTATCTTCTAGGTTCTGATAAGTATATCTCTTGGTCTCCAGTTCACAATTCATTCAGGTAAGTTTTTTTTTTTTTTTTTTTAAAGCACACTGTAACGAGTTGGACTTTGCCACAGAAAAGTCTATAACCCACTGTCGACCACGTGCTAGTGGAGTTGGGGATGGGTTATCTTAAAAGAACAGGAAAAAAAGCCCTAATTCTTTAAAAATCCTTAAAGCTTGAAGACCGCCCCGCCCCCGCACAGTACTTCAGCTCTTAACTGACCCAACAATATTATCTGTGCACACAGGGCTCAGATATACGTGACAGCAGTCACAGCTCAGCTGGACAAGGGTTTATCAAGTTTGGCACCATGACCCTGAAGCTTCTATTTGCAAAGGGAAAATCCTTTCTTGAAGATTTCCTATCATCAGGTGTGCACGCAAGAGAAGAGGAAGTCACGGGGAGCATTTCCGTCCTCTTGCAAATCATTGTCTGCCTTCCAGGTAGGGAATTCTGCCCCCCCCACCTACAGTTTTTTTGCTTTTTCCTTTGTAAAATATGGTTGCCCCTGCACAGTGGACTGTCAGATCCAGAAATGGATTCATCAAAGACTAGCTCAGTGTTCAATGATTTTAAACACAGCCTGTCTTAAGATCCCGTTCTGAAATGACACTAACTTAGACTGGTGAGAGTGGTTAAGAACATGAGGTTCCATGCAGCGAAAGATCCAGCCCATCAAGAGAACAAGGCCACAGGAATTCCTGAGCGGTGGACACTGCAACCAGCCTCTGACTTCCCCAGTGTTCTGAGCTGAGGACAGGGCTCTCACTTCTGGTGACTTCCTCAGTTTAGTTCCTTCATCCAAGAAAACTGACCTGCCCCAACCACACCTGCAGGGTAACCCTGCAGATAACCAGCTTCTCAGAAGTCCCAGGCCCTGTTATCGGAGAGGAAGTTCTCCTTTAAGTCTTGCCTGTTAGAGCAGAATATGCAGTATTAAAGAGTGCAAATTCAAGTCAGATTTTCAAGTTTAGCACACATATTTTACACCCTTAAAAAGTCCCTGATGTTTTAAGAGATTAGGATGAAATCAGAAAGAAAAGGAAAAAAAAAACTCTATACAGGGATCTACTGGAAACAATAGCAGCTTCAACTCATCACATGTTATTTTCATTCAGAACTTAGCATTATTGAGCAGCGTATCTTCATAACATCCTTAGGAAGGAAATATGTTTTCCCAATCCCATTTCTGAGATCAAGAAACCGAGGCCACAGGTCTACTATGTTAAAAAACATTCCTCCTGCCTTTTTCAAAGCCACAGGAGAAAGGAAGGGTGGGAAAGTCAAAATTAATTGTGCATCACCTAAGAGGCTTTTCTATAAATATGAAGCTCTGACATATGTGACGTTCTGGTGAAAGGCATTTCCTCTTATCGCCCCCTATCTCTTTTGAAAGGAATTTCATCTCCAGGAGAGCAAAAATCCACAGAACTCTGATGATGCCCTGGTCTGGAACCATTCTACAGAGAATGAAAGGCCCAGGCAGCAGTTTGTAACTGAACAGCTGACATCTTTTTTCCTTCCACTAGAGAAGGCAAAGGAGATGTAAAGTAAGTGTGATTTCACCCATTTCACAGATGAGGAAACTGAGGCTCAGGGGAAAAGGTAAAGCTACCTGCCCAAGCCCATGAAACAGGCAAGGAGCCGGGTCCAGATTGAAGCCTGGGTGTTTCCAACTCAAATCCCAAAGCAAACTGCCTCCCTCTGATTAACAGCAGTAGCTGGCACCTCTTCACCTTTCCAGAGAGCTGATGTTCACCTGGTTCCTCAGCTCACCTAGGCAGTGAGAAAGGAAATGTCCTTATCACCCCATACTGTTCCCTTGTGTACTGGGACGGGCTAGTTACAGACCTTTAATAGTGACAAAGGACATCGAGGCCTACTGCCTCCCCCTACTCCTGCTCCCCATCTCAGCATCAGTCAACCTGGAGAAAGCCCAAATGGAGCTTTCCCCACATACACTACCCATTCCCAAAAGCTTTTCACCATCATTGAGAAAAGTTACAGTAAATCAAACCAATTTAGAAAAAAAAAGGAGGGGGAGGGTAGGAAAGATGTATATATGTTTTCCTATTTCGCTGAGAACCTCCAAACCCTTTGCAGCCCTCAGGCAGGGGTGCAAGTCAAGTAAAGCAGAATATGAAATTCATCTTGAACACAGCTTTCCAAGCTTTTGAGAGAAGATAGCAAAGGACAGTTGTCTTCTTCACACTGGCCTGTCTTCTTCTTGAATGATGTCACTCTGCTGCTCACTGCTGTCATCTGTACGGGAGGGAAAAGTAGACCCAACTCTGAGCAGAGCTCTCAGTAGAGATGACTGTGTTTCCCCCTTCAGTTTTCTTTTTCAGGAGGTGGGGGCTGCTCAGCTTGTAGGGTCTTAGTTCCCTGACCAGGGATTGAACCTGTGCCCCTTTCAATGGAAGTCTTAACCACTGGACCACCAGGGAAGTCCCTCCCATCAGTTTTCAGTCACCTTGATTTCCAGTCCTTTACTGGTGAGTTTCATGAATGAGCAGTTGGAGTAGGGTGGGTTTCCCTGCCTTGTACCCATTCTTTCTACTCAGAATCCACTGACATGCTTGACACTGTCCACATTTCTTAGCTCCTGACATTCCCCTCACCTGGACTACCCTCTGCTTTCTGCTTGTTCAAACTCAACTGTCCTGAAAGACATGCCTCATAGCCCACATCTTTTACAAAATGTCTCCCAACCAATGCATCCCTCTGGGCTCTCATCTTTCTCCTGAGATCATGTAATTTGTAAAAGTATCATTCATCAGGCAAGTAATCATTCCTTCGAGCCACAACTCTACTACCCTCGCAAAGCGTTGGTTAAATATTCCTTCTATTTTCATTTTCCCTTCATATTTTAGTCTGTTCGTCCTAACTGCTTTCGTAAAGCCCATCACCATTGGTCTTGATTTTCTGGTGCCTGACAGTACCAATCTGTGTCTTTCCCAGAGTTGGCCCTCAGTAAGTATTTGTCAGTTTAATTGTTGTGTTTATAGTTGATGGGAGATTCTCAGATTCTAGATTAAACTTTAACTGTCTTTCCCAGCCCTTAAAAAGCAGACCCTTGGAGACTTCTTCCTGGGAAGCCCACCGCAACCTTGCAGAGTGCTTTAAAGGGCAAAGAGCTTACCCTGCAGAGCCTGCAGTCCATTGCCCATCTGGTCCACATTCCCGTTCACCAGCGCAGTCACTCTGTGAATGTGGCCATACTTGGTTATTTCTACTGGCGACTCCTCCCTCTCACTAGCTTCCTCCTCTTCCTCTTCTGCAGCGTCTTCTTCCTCCTCCATGTCTTCCTCTTCCGAATCCACCAAAACCATGACATCACCCATGTCTTGCCTCCTAATTTCCAAAAGGGAAGAAATGATCAAGAAGATATCCTGTTTTCTCCAACTTCAGCCCTCACTGAATAGGAACACTCAGTTCTCTGCATCCTCTTTGGTAACATGGACAATTCTTCATGGACTCAACGTGGTTGAGTTGTAAGATGGAGATGATGACCTTTCAGAGAGGTGCTGCCACAGACTGTCTAGATAATCACACCTTGTGCTGGGTGAATTTTATCATCCCCCCTCCTGTCTCCCCACTGTTCGTCTGGCAGGTGACCTCATGGTCCCAAGCACCCACCGTTTCAGTTCCCCTCGCAGCACATACACAGATGCTCTGTTCCTTTCCTGAAATGCCCTTATTTCTCCTCTACTTACTGAAATTTCTCCTCCTTTTCATTATTCAAAGCCCCAGTAAAGTCCCCTCCCTCCCCCTGCAGCCTTGAGGTGTGACTGAGTTTGGCGTCCACAGCCAGCTGTTTGGCACTGAATTGTCCTCTAGATGATTGCTGGTTCTGCCTCCCCACCCAGACTGTACATTTCATGGGCCAGTCACAATCCTGTGAGCATGACATTCTCATTTAATCCTCACATCCTGCCTCTGAGAAACAGCTGAGGGAAAAAAGGCTCAGAGAGGGTCAGGGCTTTTCCAGGATCCGCAGGCTTGAAGGGTAGAGCAGCCATGTGAACCCAGGTCCACTTATTCCAAAGCCTTTTCCCATTATGCCAAGCTGCTCCCTCTATGAGAAATAAGCCTGGGGAAGGACAGACTCATGCCAAAATGACCCTCAAAATGGGGCAGTACAGGTAACACTCTTCCACGAGAGATGGTGCCAGAACAATGAAATCTCATTATTCATCCCAGAACAGTAATACCCCAAATTATAAGCAGATAAGAGGAGCGAAGAGAAGCGTTCCTTGCTTCTGTGCAGGCTCTCCTGGAAAGTGAAGTTCCATTTAGTTGTTTCTCCCCTACTAAGGTTCCCTCCATTTGGGAGGAGCTTCTGGGCATGTACAGACTAGTTTTCCAAAGCATGCTGTAAGATTATGACTTATTCTTCCTTTTAGCTCTTTGCAGAAAATTAGATAAATACATGAATGACTAAGCTCAACACATACATGCTGTCTTTATACCTCAAGGACAAACCAGCAATGTGCCTCGCCCTGAGGTCTGGCATTGAAAAGGAGCACAGACTTTGCAATCAATCAGACCTGGGTCTGACTGCAGGCATGGCCATCACTTCCTAGATGAGCTTGCAGAAACTGCTTCGCTTCAGTGAGCCTCCCTTGCCTTATCTGGAAAATGGGGATGCTAGCAGCACCCTGAGGAGTGTGTGATGGGGTCTCTAATAATGCCTGAGGAAGCCCCAGCCCCGGGTCTGGCCCCTGGTGGGTCCCCAGTGGTAGTGGTTACTACTGCTCTTACGAAATGTTATAAACAAAACATCAGTGAAAACAGACTATGGAAATGGGTTTCTGATTTGCGTCTAGGGGACACTCACCTGAAGGTGCTTCCTACTGAAAGGAGAAAGGAAAAAACATTAATATCCAATAAGATCCACTTTGGCCTCACAGAAGTTTCTAAGCCAGCTAACAGTTACAAAAGGATGGGCAATGAGAAAACTGACCCAATACGAGAGATGGCAGGGCGCTCAGGAAGGGTACTTGGGTGCTTCATTATTGCAAATCTGGACCCAGTTTGGAAGCCTACAGAATGGAGCTTCAGGTGGGAGCATAACAGGGACCATCTTCCCCCACCCATACCCTCTCAGGAAGCCTACAAGAGAAACAAAGGGGCCCAGGAAGTCCTTACCATTCCGGGAAGCCCTTACCTTTCCAGCAGAACACAGGGTTGTAATAGAACAGGAGCCCGGCGATAAGGGCCAGTCCCAGCAGAAGGAGGCTCACGACGGTGGCCACAATTCCCCCAATGTTTAAGGGTTCTGCAAAGACACACCACACCCTTCACTCATCCCCGTGATACACACTCAGCTAGGAGTGCAATACCTCTCCTCCCCTGCCTGGATCCTACTCTTACCTTGGTTTCATGACCTTGGATGAGGCATATGACCTCTCTGTGGACTGTGTTAGTCACTCAGTCGTGTCTGACTCTTTGCAACCCCATGAACTGTGGCCCACCAGGCTTCTCTATACAAGGAATTCTCCAGGTAAGAATCCTGGAGTGGATTGCCATTCCCTTCGCCAGAGGAACTTCCCAACCCAGGGATCGAACCCTAGTCTCCTGCTTTGCAGGCAGATTCTTTACCATCTGAGCTACAGGGAAGTCTCATGACCTCTCTGTAGAGCAAGACAGATATCTCATTTTCCTACTTCAGACAGTTTGTGGGAATCAAATGAAGTATGTGATGCAAAAGAATGTTGGAAAGTTAAAATCTCTGTGTCTTCATATATCAAGACTGTTGTTAAGGCTACAGTAATTAGGAGTGTGAATTACTGGTGCCACAATGACATGATCAACAGAATGGAATAGGAAGGGACTTCTCTGGTGGTCTAGCAGTTAAGACAGTGGGCTTCTACTCTATAGGGCATGGGTTCGATAAGAACAGGTCTATGAACAAAAGGAAACTTGATATAGGATAGACTAGTGAGTTAAAAATGGAACTCTTCAGGAAGTGGTGCTAGACCAAATGGTTATCCAGATTGGGGGTGGAGGAAACTTAATGGCTACTTCCTCCATTCACCAAAGTCAACTGTAGATGGACTACAGAGTTAACTGTGAAAGGCAAGCAATAAAACATTAAGAAGACAATATAGAAGAATGCCTTCATGACCATAGGATAGATAAGGATTTCTTAAGACACAGAAATGCTACTGATACAAGAAAATATTCATAAAATCAACCACATTAAAGAACCTCTGCAAATCAAAGGATACCATAAAGAAAGCAAGAAGGACTAACTGAAAGATATTTGTAACATGTAAAACAAGGAATTAGTGTGTGGAATTTCTGAAGAACTCCTATATATCTATAAGAAAGAGGAAAACGTCAAAAGAGACAATTATGGGGAGTTCCTTGGTAGCCAAGTGGTTGGGATTCCAGCTGCTGCTGCTGCCAAGTCACTTCCAGGCCTGAATTCAATCCCTGGTTGGGGAAGATCCAGAAAGCCATGTGATGTGACCAAAAGAAAAAAAATTTTTTTTTTTTTTTACAGAGTTCCATCGTTTATGAAACAGAGACTCCATTTAAGACTCTTCTCACAGAAAGCAGTTGAAGAGCAGTCATTTGGATGGGGAGGAGGCTAGTGGACCTGTGACTCTCAGGAACCTTCCTGCAGTGGCCACAGCTGGGGAAGGGGTGCTGTCCACCCTTTGGCTCTGTCTCCATCCTGGGCATCTGCTCAAGGATCACCTTCTCGTGGTTCTGACCCCTCTGACCTTGGCCCTTGGGGGACTTCTTGACTTGGCTGTTGTTATTCCAGATTCATATATCATGCCTCTTCCTAGAGAAACCTGAGAATTCCTCAGACTGGAAGCTTCAAATGCTCCAAGAGCAAATCAGTTAGTGCTTTGAATTCACATGTTAACAAACAGGTTATTTGGCATCACTCCAAAAGAGTAACACAAATTACCTCTAACTATGGATGGACTATGGATGGATGGTTGTTGTTTAGTGGCTAAGTCGTGTCCATCTCTTCTGAGACCCCATGGACTATAGCCTGCCAGGCTCCTCTGTCCATGGGATTTTCCAGGCAAGAATACTGGAGTGGGTTGCCATTTCCTTCTCCAAGAAAAAAAATTTTTAATTTAAATAAATGAAAACTATTTTTAAAAAAGCACAATTATATATTTCATAGAAGAAACCTAAGTAGCAAATAAGCATATGAAATAATGCTCAGCCTTCCTAGTAATCAAAGAAATTCAAATTAAAACCACAGTGAGATTTCATTTTGCACTTACTTGATGAGCAAAAATCACAAAATCTGTGGTTGAAAATCTGGGACAACTGCCATTTCAAATGGAAATTGGTATAACCACTTTGGAAAATAATTTGGTATTACCTCATAAAGATAAAAATGCACATAACTTATAACCCTTCATTTCTACTTCTTGGTACAGATATGCTGGAGACATATTTGCCTGGAGACCTGAGTATATGTGCACAGGGGGGTGGGTAAAAGACTTTCACAGCAACTGTTCATCACAACAACAAATCAGAACAGCACCAATGTCCATCAGCAGGAAAATCAACAATTTAGTTGTGGAATAGTGCTACAGTGGAAAATTATGCAGCCATGAAGAGGCATGAAATAAAATTACACATGTCAGCATGAATAAATCCTGGAAAACAAAATGTGGAGTAAAAATAGCAAGTCACAAAAAGACTACATTTGTATAAGAACAACAAATTCTTTTCAAAACTCTAAAACAAAAACTAAACAATATATTATCTAGAAATGTGTACATTTGCAGCAAAGTTTTTCTTAAATAAAACATGAAACTCAGGAGTTACCTTTTTCAGAAGGCCCAGGATGAGACTGAAAACAGGCCTACAGGTAGGGTTGCCAGATAGAATACAATATGCCCACTTAAATTTGGATTTCAGATAAACAATGAATAATTTTTTTAGAATAAGTATATCCCAGATATCCCTGATGGGACAGTGGCTAAGCCTCCATGTTCCCGATGCAGGGGGCCTGGGTTCAGTCCCTGGTCAGGAAACTATATCTCACATGCTGCAACTAAGACTCAGTGCAGCCAAATAAAAAATAAAAATTTTTAAAAATAAGTATGTCCGATGCAATATTTGGGACATAACACTTAAAAAAAAATCCTTTGTTTTTCTAAAGTGCAAATTTAAGTGAGCAGCATGTTTTTTTAGTTTTGCTGCTATTGTTTTCTAAATCTGTCACACTACTTACAGGTAACTTCAGCAGTGTTGGTTACTGTTCTATATCTTAAGTGGGATGGTAGTTTCTTGGGTGTTCATTTTGCTGTTATGTTTCACAGCTTACATTATATATATATATATATGTGTGTGTATATATATATATCTCATTATATCTTTTATTTTAGACATGTATTTTAATATATATTTATGTTTTATATATATATATATAATTTTTTTTCCTTTAGGATGTAACTGATATTAAATAACTTTTGTATCTTCCCTAGTGGCTCAGGTAGTAAAGAATCTACCTGCAATGCAGAAGACCCGGGTTCGATCCCTGGGTTGGGAAGAAATAAATTTTTTATCTTGATACAATAGTTAGAGATTTAGGACTGGACAGTAATTTTCCCATCCCTCTTGTCAAGCCACAGGTAAGCAGATATGCCTCCTCCCTGATGGCAGTGAGACATATAGAGGGAAGTAACAAGCTGCCCCCATGCTGGTCCTCTGAAGCTCTGCTCCTTCAGGGTCACTTCCATCACTCACCTTTCACGCTCAGCCAGACGTCCAGCTCCCTCACCCCCACGGCATTCTCAGCCCGGCAGACGTAGTAGCCCTCGTCCAGGTCCTGGGAGCAGTTGTGAATAGTGAGGGTAGAGCTCTGGCCACTCTGGGTGATGAGGTGGTGGCCGCTGGGCTGGATGACCACCTCGGGCTGGGTGAGGTTCCTCAGCCACAGGATCTTGGCAGGAGGGTAGGCTCCAGACACCTGGCAGGTAAGCGTCACATTGCCCCCCACGAGGCAAGTCTTCATGGGCTCAGAGAGAAGGGAGGGGCTCCCTGGCCATCAGAAGGTAAAGAAAAATAAACATTTAAAGAGATTCAAACGGTGACCTGAGAATTTCAAGAATGTTACTTGTTTTGGAACAAAGCAACTCCAGGAATATCTGTACCACACCTGGTCTCATAAAATAATAAAAGATAATATTTGTTGAGCATTTACTATGGACTAGGCACTATCGCTAAGAGTCAGACACAACTGAGCGACTTCACTTTCACTTTTCACTTTCATGCATTGGAGAAGGAAATGGCAACCCACTCCAGTGTTCTTGCCTGGAGAATCCCAGGGACGGGGGAGCCTGATGGGCTGCCGTCTATGGGGTCCCACAGAGTCAGACACAACTAAAGTGACTTAGCAGCAGCAGGCACCATATATATCAACCCAACTAGTTCTCAACAAAAATCTTGTTATCCCCATTTTGCAGATGGGGAAACAGAGGAACAGAGAAAGTCAAGTAACTTAAAGTCACACAACTAAGAAAGTGAGCAACTAGAATTTAGGGGGACCAACTGTCCTGGGTTGCCCAAGACTGAGGGGATCCCTAGCACCTGGGGGCTTTCAATGCTTGTGAAGTCCTAGGCAAACCAGGATGAACTGGTCTGTGTAAGAATGGAACCCAAGAAGTCAGGCTTTTGTGGTCCACATCTCCTTACTTCCTATGTTCTAGGCTTCTGTGTGTAATAACCACACTGATCAGATAAAATACGGGCACACACCCTGACAAGGGTGTTCCAGGGGACAGGAGGGCACCTGTATTAGTTTCCTGTTGTTGTTGTAACAAATTGCACAGACTTAACAGCTTAAAACAATACAAATGAATCCCTTTATAGTTTTATAGTTCTGGAGTTCAGGCATCTGAACTAATCTCACAGAACTAAAGTCAAGGTGTTGGCAGAGCTGGTTCCTTCCGGAGACTCAAGGAGAGAATCCTATTTCCTTTTTTCTCGGCTTCTAGAAAGGAGCCACCTGCATTGTTTGGCTCATGACCTCTTCCATGAATTACTCCTACTGCTTGCATCTGTCATCACAAATCACTGACCCTCCTGCCTCCCTCTTATGACCTCAGGATCACACTGGGCCCAACCAGAGAATCCTGGACAATCTCCCCATCTCAATATCCTTGATCACGGATGCAAAGTCCCTTTATCATGTAAGGAAACAAATTCACAGGCTCTGGGGATTAGGATGTGGATATCTTTGGGGGGCCATTCTTCTGTCTACCACACGTCTGTCCTAGAAAGACTCTGCATCCCTGTGGCCTTGGGGGTCTAATTTAAGGAGGAGACGGGGAGCCATGAGATCTACCATGAGAATCAGTCTGTATCCTTCACACAGGAAGCCTTTCCCCTAATACACATCCTCTTGGGAAGGGTAGTGAATTCATCTTGGGAGGATTTATTAAATCCGAATTTTCAGCAGCTGAGGGATACAGAGCGGCATGTTGGGTTCCTGCCCGGGAGAGTGAAACTACACGCTTCCCCTTGGCAGCTGTTCCACGAGAGAATCTAGGGTTTCACTGCTGGCGTCTAGGGAAGAAGGAAGAGGTAAGGGGGAAAGGGTTGGGGGTGGAACAGCCTCTCTCTAGGTCGGGTCAACAGAGGAGAATCGCCCAAACCTGGTTTTGCTCAGAAAAATCACCTGCGAACACCCCTTCTTGAATCAACTATCAGATTCCCCCCATGTTGTTGATAAATTGCTCCTTCCCTGCTTGTGGTTAACCAGAATTTCCTTTGGGCTCACAAAGCTGGCAGCAGTGACAAGCCTCATCAGCACGTTTGTATTTCAGGGTCCCAAACTGAAGTTTGAGAAATGGCCCCTTCTTCCTTTATTAAAGGCAAAACAAACAGTCCCCCCATTACACCTCCCCTGCAATCCAAAGGTATGTACTTTCGCCAAACACAGCATTCACCCCTCAAAAAGCTATGTCACCAACCAGCTCGGGTGGCACTTATAAATTCAGTTTCACTTAAGAGGATGCTGCGTGCAAGGGTGGGGCAGGGGTAGGGTTGGTGAGCCTCACAGATATGCAGGAGATGGACAGCATGCTAGGGCCCTCACACACGGGGCTCCACAACACTGCAGCTTGTCATGAGTTGAGTTGGTTTCTTCAGTTTTAGGGGTCCTACATGCCATATAATATGGTAAAGGACAGGGAAGCCTAGCATGCTGCAGTCCATGGGGTCGCAAAGAGTCTGACATGATCCCCAGTCTGAGGGATCTGGGGAGTTCTCCGGTAGTTCAGTGCTTAGGAGTCAGCGCTTTCACTGCTGTGGCCAGGTTCAATCCCTGGTTGGAGAACTAAGATACTGCAAGCCATGTAGCACAGCCAAAAAAAAAAGGGGAAGAGAAAAATAAAGAGAGATCTGGGCAGCAGGAATCCCTGAAAGCATTGCTTTTCATCAGCTTGGGGGCTATGCTGCCCTGCATCCCTGGGTGGATGTTAGTATTGCCCCTCAGTGATGCACTAGTCCTTCTATGTGGAATGATCCAGAGCCCCTCATCCCCAAGGCATTGCTACTCAAGGTGTGGTCCTCAGATCAGCAAGATCAGCACTTCCTGGGAGCCAGTTAGAAATGCAGTCTTGGATCCACGCAGACCCAGAGAGTCAGAATCTGCATTTTAACCAGCCCCTCAGGTCACCAGCATGCACATCCAGGGTCAAGTGCCCATGAGGGAGGCGGGGAGAACTGGATGGTATCAGAGTTGAGAAGGGTCCTGGCTCTGTGCCTGTTTCCTGTGCTCCTGGAATGGGGAAAACTTCTGGTCAGCTCCCTTTTCCAGACACATTTCTTAGCCCTGAGCACATATTTAGATTCAGATTACAGATCAAGTCTCAGGAGCCACAGGAATAATGACTCAGGCAAGATGTGCAAATACAATGAGAGGGTGAGGGCAAAATAACAAACCTCGCCTGCTGCCTCTGCCAATTTCACCCTCTCTCAGCATTAGTCCATCATTCATTCACTTCCTGGGACTTACGGTCCATGACACACTTTGGGCATTTCCCCATTATGTACCACCCTGAGTGTGTCTACTGCTTTCTGGTTGTTTGAGTCTGGGCAAGTCAGTTCCCTCTGTTTCACCTTCTGTAAAATGGAGTGTCCTCCCAAAATTTGTGTTCATCTTGAAGCCCAGAATGTGGTCTTACTCAGAAATGGAGTCTTTGCAGAGGTAACTAGTTAAGGATCTCAAGATGAAATCATCCCGGATTGAGGGGGGACCCAAAATCCAAGGACTGGTATCTTATAAGAAGAGGAGAGGGACTTCCCTGGTGCTCCAGTTGTTAAAGACTCCATGCTTTCACTGCAGGGGGTGCAGGTTAGATCCCTGGTAAGGCAACTAAGATCACACATGCCACGTAGCAAAAGAAGAAAAATGAAGAGGGGAAGGCACAGGGAGACACACCCACAGAGAGGAAGGCCACATGAAGACAGACGCAGGCACAGAGTGATGGAGCCGCAGGAACACACCAGAGCCATAAGGAAGTGGAAGAGGCCACGAAGGACTCTGCCATGAAGGCTTTGATGGGAGCATGGCCCTGCCAACACCTTGATTTCAAACTTCTAGCTTCCAAAACTGAGACAGGATAAACAACTGTTGTTTTAAGCCACCACCAAGTTTGTAGTACTGCAACTCTGGGAGACTGATTCTGGGGGATAATACTGCAAGGGCTCAGCTCACCGCTGATTGAGGACTGAACGAGATGCTGTGTGCAAAATACTCGGGTCTGCACTCAATAAAACATTACTCTCTCTATTGCAGTTGACCCTAGAACAACATGGGGGTTGGGGGGCCAGTCTGTGTGGAATCTAAAATCCATGTCCTGCTATCCCTGCCTCAAACACAAAGAAAATGACTCACCCAAGGATAGGAAGCTGAAATAGTTATGGATAGCATCAGGACTCAAACCCTAGTTCTTTTGATTCCACATCTTATGCTTTCTAATCAGACACAAACTTTCCCCCACTCTGAGTTAAAGATCTATAAAATGAAAATATAGGTACTATATTTATTGGGGGGAAAAAATCCACATATAAGTGGAACCTCATAGTTCAAACCCACCCATGCTGTTCAAGAATCAGCTGTATTGTGATATTGCCATTTTCTGGTTTAAGTTTGCCAGACTTCTCTCCCCAAGTTTAAGTCTTTTAAAGGGAAGGACTCTGTATTCCTTCATAGCACCTGGCACCATACATGCATCTGTGTCAGACTTCAGTCTTGTCTGACTTTTTGCAACACTATGTAGCCTGTCAGGCTCTTTGTCCATAGGATTCTCCATGCAATAATACTGGAGTGGGTTGCTATGCCCTCTTCCAGGGGATCTTCCTGACCCAAGGATCGAACCCGCATCTCTTATGTCTCCTGCATTGGCAGGCTGGTTCTTTATCACTAGCCACCTGCGAACCCCACTTGGCACCATGCTGAGTACCTAAATCCCACACGAAGAAAAGATTTGCCAGATCAAGTGTGGAAAGAGGTCACCTGGATAAAAGCAAGGGCCCTGTAGTCACACCAGCCTAGCTAAGTGCTGCTCCATCACTTAAGAGGTGGCTGATCCTGGGTAAGTTAGTTCATACATGTTATCATCTACAAGTTACGAATCATCCTAATTTGCAGGCTACTATGAGGATTACAGATAATAAGTTAACAAGTAAGATACAAAGACCTTTTAAGCACAGAAACTTAAAACAGGACTGACAGAGGCGACCCTTTCAAAATCAGAAATTGCTCATCACTAGCAGAAATGTCACAAATATGGTTTAGGAACAAGATATGCCAGAATAATATCTATAATGTGCATGACAGTTCAATGAAATTAAGTGACTCTTGTGAAATAATAAATGACGAAGAAGCCAATAAAAAAGAATGGATAGGGTATGAACAGATAATTCACAGATAATATATAGGAAGCCAGTAAGTGTATGAAAATTATCAACCCCACCAGTGATCAAAGAAATCCAGATTAAAACAATTAGCCATGTCCCAACTAACAAACAGGAAAAATTTTTAAAAATTAATAAGACTCAATGTTGGTGGAGATACTGGGAAATAAATATCCTCGAGTGGTCTTTCTAGAGAGAGTGACTGCCAGTAGGTACAGGGTTTCTTTTGGGGTGATGGAAATGTTCTGGGTTAGAAGGGTGATGGTAGTACAACACTGTGAATATACTAAAAAAAAAAAAAAAAAAAAAAAAAAAAAAACCACCGCACTGAATTATACACTTTAAAATAGTGAATTTTAGGGAATTCCCCAGTGGTCCAGTAGTTAGGACTCCACCCTTTCACTGCTGAGGGAGCAGGTTCATCCTGATTGGGGAACTAAGATCCCACAAGCTGCATGGTGCAGACCTTCCCCCACCCAAAAAAAAAAAAAAAAAAAGTGAAATTTATGTTATGTGAATTATATCTCATTTCTTAAAAATTGCCCCCAAAACAGTTCTGTTAGATTTGGTCCATGGGGCGCAGTGTGCCAACCCCTGTCCTTGGGCAGAACGTGAGTCCTGGTCCCTTATGTTGCCCAAGGCCAGCTACAGTACCTGACAGAGGGGACACATGGGGACAGTGTGCTCAATTAGTGGGAAGGGTCAGCCTTTCAAATGCCACTTGCCTAGGAGAACAAGCACTTGCTGGTACACCAGGGCTCACTTCTCAGCGTGTCCGCTCTCCACACTGCACCTCCGTGGATTATTCTCATAAACTGTGAGGACAACCTCACCAGGGCCAACACAATCCAACATATGTTGGCCCTGGCTTACTCATGGCATTGGTCTCCTGAGGCTGCTGTAACAAAGAACCACAAACTGGGTGGTTTAAAACAACAGAAATTTTTTCTCACAGTTCAGAACTAAATCAAGGTGTCAGCACCTTGCCCTGTATGAATTCCTGGCCCACAGAAATCATGAGATAATGATTGTTGTTTGAAGCCATTAAGTTTAGGGATAATTTGTTCCGTGGACAAATTGAACCTTTGTCATTTGTCGACAGACTAATGAACCTTGTCTGTTTTGTTCACGGCTCCATCTTCAGTACTTAGAAACTTGTGCCTGACATGTAGTATGTGCTCAGTTATTACTTGTCAAGAGAACACCAGTTTGGACTAGAGCCAAGAAGTTTCATTATGCATCTTTAAAGTTTGAAAGGAAGGAAGCATAAAGCAAAAGGAAGGGCGTAGGGAAGGAATGGAGTGGGAGTTTGGAGTTAGCAGATGCAAACCAGCATATACAGAATGGATAAGCAAGATCCTACTGTATATAGGGAACTATATTCAATGTCCTGTGATAGGGACTTCCCTGGTGGTCCAGGGGCTAAGACTCCACACTCCCAATGCAGGGGACCTAGGTTCTATATCTGGTCAGGGAACTAGATCCCACATGCCCACATTGAAGATTAAAGATCCTGTGTACCACAGCTAAGACCTGGCACAGCCAAATAAATAAATATTCTATGATAAACTACATTGGAAAAGAATATTAAAAAGAATATGTATATATGTATATGTGTGTGTGTGTGTATAACTGAATCACTCTGCTACCCAGCAAAAGTAACACAATATTGTAAGTCAACTATACGTCAATTTTTAAAATTAATTTTAATAAATTAATTTAAATTAATGATTGATTTTGTTCATAAATAATTATTAATTAATAATACTTTGATTTCTTAAAAAAAGAAAATGGGAGAAAGATATGAAAGTAATTCAGTCTACTCCAACACCCCAGGATCTCTTTCCTAGACCCTCTTTCAAAGGGTTGTCCCAGAAGACAGGAAGGTGAGTGGACCCCAACCCCAGGTCAAGGCAAGGCAGACTCACTGATCTGTACCACACAGCTGGCTCCCAACTCCGGCCCCACTATGTGGCTCCCGACACACTTGAACTTCTTGCCATCTGACAGCTGGGACTGGCTCAGCATCTCCACCCCCAGCTTCGATGTCCCCACGACCACACCTCCTGGCTCTTCTGTCCACAGGAAGTCTGGCTCTGGGTATCCCCCAGCCCAGCGACAGTTGAGCTGCAGTGAGAACAATCCTGGTGACACCTCTGCCCAGCACTGGGGGGCTGACGGAGGGGGAGCTGCAAAATACCAGAGAACGTAGCCTTAATCACAGGCTAAGATGAGCCACTGGGCTGACTCTAAAGATTACAGAACCAGGGTATCAGAGAAACAGCAACTCCAGTTAGTGTATCTTGAAATAGATCCTAGCACAAGTCAGTGCCTGACAGAAGTCGGGTTTCCCCTACTGGGTGTTAAGTCTCTGAAGAGATTTGCATTTCTCACTAGCCACATGTGGCTATTTGATTTAAATTAATTACAAATTTAGTTCCTCCATCACACTACCTACATTTCCTAGTAATCACACGTAGGAGATGGCCACTGAAGTAGACCACACACAAGAGAACATCTCCTTCATCACAGAAAGTTCTACTGGACACTGCTGATCCCTGGAGGGCATAACAGGAAGAGAGAGACTTATTCATCCCCAATCCTCAACACACACTGTTTTTTACTATGTGCAAATACAATTAAAAAAAATATATTAAAAAATTTAACGAATTACAAACTTGTAATGTAACCCATGTATTCATAATTATACATAAAAGTTATGTATTATGTATATATCATACATTTATATATTTTATATAATATATAAATATTTTATATAAAAGTATTTTCTATAATATGTAAATATTTTAAATACTTTATATATTTTATATAATATGCATAAATAGAAATTTGGATCTCATATGGGTAGATATGTGGCATCTACAAGAAAAATTATTGGAAATACATCAAAACAATGGTGAGAGTACAAGTGATTATTTTCTTCTTTTTACTCATCTGTGTTTCCCACAACAAGGAAATGACTTTATGTAACTTTATACACAATACATGTCATTTATGATAGAGAGCATTGAGACTTACAAAGGCTCTGAGTAATGTATAAAGAAAGTGTGTCATTACCCTGCCTTCTAATTTGTTGTCCTCATGCTCCCTTTCATTAGCGTGGATTATGGTGCACCCTGCGTTTCTACAGTGGTTTTCCTCCACTCAATGTGTGCATGAGTGTATTTGGTTGTTTCCTCACCTGCAAAATAAAGCTTCATGAACCACGTGTTCTTAACAGCACTAGAGGGCCTGAGTTCATGGACAACATGAGTAAGGACAGATGCATGGATAAACAAATGTTAGTAGATCCATAAAATAGATACTCTTCAGCCATAGGTGAAAACAAGTACTGACAGAAGCTACTTAACAGGGATGAACCGTGAAAACATGATGCTAAGTGAAAGAAGTCAGTCCCAGGGATTTCCCTGGTGGCCCAGTGTTTAAGACTCCGTGCTCCCAGTGCAGGGGGTGAAGGTTACATCCCTGTTTGGGGAATTAATGATCCCACATGCCATGCATTGCAGCCCCGCCCCCAAAAATAACCTCCATTAAAAAAAAAAAGAAAAAAAAAAAAGAAGCCAGTCTCCAAAGGTCACACAGTGTATGATTCCATTTATATGAAATGTCCCAAATAGGAAAGTTCATAGATACAGAATGTAGATTAGTGGTTGCCAAGGTCTGGGGAAAGACGGTATGGGAGTGACTGTTTAATGGGTACAGGGTTTCCAATTTGGGGTGATGAAAATGTTTTGGAAATAAACATGATGCTTGCACAACACTCTGAATAGACTCAATGCCACTGAATTGTATATCTTAAAATGGTTAATGTTACATTATATAGTTTCACCTCAAAAAAAAAAACTTTAGACCTAGCATACTCCTGTACCCCTAGTTAGCAGCAAGCTTCCAGAAAAGGCAACATTCTCTCTGACATGCAGTTCGGGTGTGTCCATGTGTGTTGAGGGAAGCAGAGAAGCAGGTTAGGACCCATGTATCAGGGAAGTCTTTGCGCACAAAGGGAGGCACACACACACAGGTCACAAAGGGTCAAGTTGGAGGAGAGGAGGAGGGGAGCGTTTCTTACGCACAGTAGACCAGGAGCTCGGTGGTCACCTTTCGATGTCTCCCGCTGAGCACGTTTTTGGCCAAACAGGTGTAGTTCCCTTGCAAGTTCTGTGACATTAGTAACAGCGTGAAGCAGCTGGTGGTCAGGTTGTTCCCAAAGAGTTCGGGGGTGGAATCTGGGGCCTGGAACCACCACTCAACCAGGGGCGGAGGCTGGGATCTGCTGCTGCAGCTGAAGTCCACCTGGGAGCCCTTGGCAGCGTAGTGGGTGCCGTTGGGGAGCCTGCCAGTGCTGGAGATGTTGACCTCAACCTGCGAGGGGCCGTCTGCAGACAACAGGGTGGTGGGGAAGGCAGAAGAGTTAACTGGAGCCCCTCAGCAGTATTAAGGGACATAGAAATGATCACGCAGCAGCCAGTGAAGATGAGAGCAGCCAGTGAAGATGACGATACTACTTACTATGTGACAAAGGCTGCGCTGAGTGCCCTTAGGCATGCTCTCATCTGTTGCTATTGTTAAGTTGCTAAGTCATGTCCAGCTCTTTGCAACTCCATGGACTGTAGCCTGCCAGGCTCCTCTAGCCACGGGATTTCCCAGGCAAGAATACTGAAGCAGGTTGCCACTTCCTTCTCCAGGGGATCTTCCTGAAGCAGGGATTGAACGTGCGTCTCCCTTATTGCAGGTGGATTATGTATCAGTGAGCCACCTGGGAAGCCCATGATATCACTTATTATGTGACGAATGCTGTGCCAAGCGCTCTTAGGCATGCTCTCCTTTACTCCTGAGCAACGACATGAGCTTTACTGAGGGGATTAATCCTTATACAGTAGGGAAAACGCAAATTGATCCTTTTCAAAAACACTGATGAGTGGAAAGGGTATCTGGGCATTAAAGAGATAACAGAGCAGGACTTCCCTGGCAGTCCAGTGCGTAGGACTCTGTGCTCTTACTGCCTGGTCAGGGACCCACAACACAAACAAAAAGAGAGTTAAGGTAACAGACCTGAGTATGCTTTCCTTAGAAAAGCCTGTCTATAAGGTTGGCCTTGGCTGGTGACTAAGACCTTGGATTTCAGGGGGGTTCCCACCATTCCCAGAACTGGTAAGAGTGGGGTTCGCTGGGCCTAAACTGTTCCTACAAACAGTGTGGTTTATGCTAAGCACCTGCTTTCCTTCTGAGAGTCTGGAATTTTGGTATGTGCTGGGCAGAGGATGACTACATGACCAGCCTCAGTAAAAACCTAGAGCACTGTGTCTCTGATGAGTGTCCTTGGTAGGCAATATTTCACACGTGTGGTCACAACTTGTTGCTGGAGGAATTAAGCATGACCCATGTGACTGCACTGGCAAAGGACTCTTGGAAGTGTGCTCCTGGCTGTGTCCTGTGAATTCTCCTAGGGAATCAGTGAGCCTGGGGGTGGTCTTGGGGACCTCCCACACAGTGTCACACTGAAAGAGAAGGAACACTGGTTCCAGCCCCAATCTTGAACTCCACTTACTAGCTGTGTGACTTCTGGCAAAGTATTTAAGCTCTCTTAAGTCAGACACGACTGAAGCGACTTAGCAGCAGCAGCAAGCCTCTGTTTCCTCATCTGTAAAATGGGGGGATGCTAGAACCCACTTTATGGGGTCGTCATGACAACTAAATGACTTGCCATTATACAGTATTCAAAACAGTGCCAGAAATGTCCTCCCACCATTTTTACCCCTAAGATGCCACATCCTCTTTGATGAAGAGATCCATCAACTATTTATGCTAAAGTCCTGTAGAGTGTTACCACTGCCAGAGACTTCCTCTTAAGAAGAGTTCAAAAAAAAAAGAAGAGTTCAGAAATGGCAATGCTTGGCCAAATGTATAAATCTATGACTGTAGAATTTTGAACAACAATATGCCAGCAAGGAATTCCCTGTTGGTCCAGTGATTAAGAATCTACCTTCCAATGCAAGGGACACATGTTTGATCCCTGGCCCAGGAAGATCCCACATGTTGCGAAGCAAGTAAGCCCATGTGCCACAACTACTGAGCTGTCAAGCTGCAACTACTGAAGCCTGCGTGCCTAGAGCCCATGCTCCACAACAAGAGAAGCCACCGCAATGAGAGGCCCAAGCACAAAGAAGCACAATCCCCGCTCACCACAACTAGAGAAAGCCTGCACGCAGCAATGAAGACCCTGCGCAGCCAAAAAATAATTTTTTTTAAATGCCAGGGGGATACATTATTAGAGGGAGGAAACGGCCTTCCCAGAGCCCCTTAAAGTACAGAAGTTACTTCACCTATTTTGGGGCCACTATGTAACTATAGGAATTGTGAGTTTCTGAGAAAACTATTCTTGACAATGTGCATTTCTAGTTGGGGCTGGCTTCTAACAGGTGCAGTGATTTGCTGGAATCATGTCACTTCCCATAGAGGGTCTGGGGAAAAGTTATATGGTGGTTTGGAGGTGCTAAAATCTCCCACTGAATGTTGGCAATTAGCTGGGTAGGTATGTGGACCAGCAGGTCCTAGGGAGTGCCCACAGCTGGCATGCGCCCAGTCAAGCACAGGGTACCTCTGTATTGGTCCACATCTGGACCAGCAGAGGTATCGTGTTAGACTGGGCAGCCTGGGTCTTCCAAACTGTGGTCTGGAGGGTCACAGAGGCCTGTCATGGACAGTGCAGACCCTCAGAAACTTACTGGGAAGGACTTTTGACAAGCACAATCCTCAGGGGAAAAAAAATGATGTTGGATACAAGGAATGGATGAGAATGAAGCAGATAAAAGGGTTAAAAAAAATAAAATGAGGGAAACTGAGGGTTTTCTGAATTAAGTGTTCAAAAGTTACAGTTCATCTATAAACGGTTGGGTTGAGTCTGCTTTTTTTTTTTTTTAATAGTTCTAGAATGTAGGACTCCTCATTCCCAACCTAGGACTTAGGAGTCAATTTATACTCAGTTTTATTTGCTTATTTTTTGGCCACACCACTTGGTTTGTGGGATCTTAGTTCCTTGACCAGAGATCAAACCTGTTCCCTCTGCATTAGAAGCATGGAGTCTTAATCACTTGACTGCAAGGGAAGTCCCAAGTCTGCTTTCTTAATTAAAGCTGATGCCACCCATATAAGATGAACTTAATAAATGTGTGTGTTCTAACTGCTCCACCAAAAAAAAAAAAAGCTGATGCCATCTTCTTAAACCCTTAGGGTTCTTCCCCTACTCTGACTATGAAGAAGGCGGCACCCATTTCCATCCCTCCTACCTTCCTCTCCACCCTGCTGATATTCCTAAACAGAAACCACCAGCCACTTTTGCTTGCAGGATGATGGTGGCAATCACTCGAAGAGACAGACGGGGAGAAAACAAAAATAAAACAGCAAACAAATAAACAAAATATAGAGTGGTTACAAAGGTTTAGTATCTTACGGAGGCCATAGTCATGTCAAGTTCTGACTTGTGGATGAACACCTTAGCCGAATGGTTATGGGTGTGGACTCTGCACCCAGACACACCTAGGTATAAAACTTTCTGCCACTTCTACATGAACAACCTTGAGCAAGTGTCCTTCCCTTCCATTCTCAGTCACCTGTCCTTCCTATGAAATGAAAAGAAAAGGAGTAACTTCTGCCACCAGGTTATCAAAGGCTCCAATGAGATGAAAGAGGTAGAACACTTACCCTAGTATTTTGATATGTGGTTAACATTCTATGGGCTTCCCTCGTGGCTCAGCTGGTAAAGAATCTGCCTGCAATGCAGGACCTGGCTTTGATCCCTGGGTTGGGAAGATGCCCTGGAGAAGGGAAAGGCTACCCACTCCAGCATTCTGGTCTGGAGAATTCCATTGACTGTATAGTCCATGGGGTCGCAAAGAGTTGGACACAACTGAGCGACTTTCACTTCACTAATATTCTATACATGTTCTCTAACATTTTTATCAATAGTACACCTCTAGACTGATTCTAGAACAGGCATTGGCAAATGATAGCTCACTGTCTCTTTTTGTACAGCCCACAAACTAAGACAGTATTTACAGATGAACTTTCACAATCGATTTGAGAGAAAACACTAACTTTGAACCTCAACTAAGTGAAATGCTATCTCCCCAACAAAGAATTCCATTCTTCTCATTAGTAGGCCTGCAGTACCAAAAAGTACTCAATTCTCTGGTAGTCCATTGGTTAGAACTACGCTTTTGCTGCCGAGGGTGCAGGTTCAATCCCTGGTTGGGGAACTGAGATCCTACAAACCGTGTGGAGCAACGAAATTAAAAAAAGAGAGAGATGAAATATAGAGGCAAATATAACAACCCCATTGACTCCACATCTCTTTATTGGCCACTGTTCCCGTTCAAAAGGCCAAAACCCAGAGGATCTTATAAGCATTCAGATGAGCTTGGCAAGACTTGAGTTAATCAATCTTAGGCAAGGGCTACTCCATCTTCTGATGAGGCCAGCAACCATTCTCCAGTACACCAATACCCCCTTTCCTTAGGACCTTATGTTGTGGCAGGGCACAATGTCACTACCACCATCACAGAACGTGTACAAATCAGATGGGCCCAATTAGTCAGAGAACATGGGGCTTTCTCAAGACTCCCTTTCCTGCAAGTCTGGCATGGCAGTCACATCCCTGGCTAGACAGAAGCACTCCTATTCTCCAAGCCCCAACTGAATCATCCAGAGGGGCTCCTGGAGGCTAATACGAACCAGCTTCCTCACTGGCCGAGTGCCCACCAGGTCCAATGCTCCCTCAACACTGGCCTGGCCTGAGGAAAACAGACACAGGAGCAGCTGGCATAGTGTACCACTCAACTCCCCAGTGGCTAAGAAATTATCTCTTGAAAGAAGCACAAAGTCTACTGGAATGTGTTAAGGTCCATGCTACCCACTCTAAAGGCAGAAAGTGAAGAGGAACTAAAGAGCCTCTTGATGAGGGTGAAAAAGGAGAGTGAGAAAGTTTGCTTGAAACTCAACGTTTAAAAAACTAAGATAGTGGCATCCGGTCCCATCACTTCATGAAAAATAGAAGGGGAAAAAGTGGAGGCAGTGACAGATTTTATTTTCTTGAGCTCCAAAATCACTGTGGATGGTAACTGAAGCCATGAAATTAAAAGACGCTTGCTGCTTTGAAGAAAAGCCATGACGAACCTAGTTGTTTGTTGTTGTCATTTAGTTGCTAAGTCATATCCAACTCCTTTTTGACCCCATGGACTGTAGTCCAACAGGCTCCTCTGTCCATGGGATTTCCCAAGCAAAAATACTGAAGTGGGTTGCCATTTTCCTCACAAGGGGATCTTCCCAACCCAGGGATCAAACCCGCATCTCCTGCATTGGCAGGTAGACTCTTTACCCCCTGGGAAACCACCTGGGAAGCCCATGACAGACGTAGACAGTGTATTAAAAAGCAGAGACATCATTTTGCCAACAAAGGTACCTATAATCAAAGCTGTGGTTGTTCCAGTAGCCATGTACAGATGTAAAGGTTGGACCATAAAGAAGGCTGAGTGCTAAAGAATTGATGCTTTTGAATTGTGGTGCTGAAGAAAACTTTTGAGAGTCCCTTGGGCTGGAAGGAGATCAAACCAGTCATTCTAAAGAAAATCAATCCTGAATACTCATTGGAAGGACTGATGTTGAAGCTGAAAATCCAATACTTTGGCCACCTGATGTGAAGAGCTTACTCACTGAAAAAGACCCTGATGCTGGAAAAGGTTGAGGCAAAAGAAGGGCGTGGCAGAAGATGAGATGGTTTGATAGCATCACCAACTTGACGGACAGGAATTTGAGCAAATTCTGGGAGATAGTGCAAGACAGAGAATCCTGGCGTGCTACAGTCCATGGGGTCACAAAGAGTCCAATACAACTTAGTGTCTGAACAACAACAGCTAGCCCCCCAGACTTTCTGCAAGTAAACACACAGCGGTGCTAACATCATGCCCACCCAGTATGGAGGCAGAAGGGGATGGGTAAGGCAATGGAAAAAAACAGCCATGGCAATCCTGAACTGCTCTAGACTAAGGAATTTTTGTACCCTCAGAAGCAGCAGCCCCAATCCTGATGGCTAGATTCTTCAACCGCATCATTAAATTAATAATGAACAGTGCAGAGCCCTTGCTTCTGAGACAAATAACAAAATCACATCACAGCGCCCATTCCAGGCAGGTTGAATCACCCCAAGCCTATAGAAAACCTTCCTTCCTAGAAGACAGAGGCACCAAACGCCCACTGATGGATAAGCAGAGATCCAGGTGGTAAGGAGGGTGAAAGCCACCAGCCCTTATACGGCCAGCCTCGTGTTTCTGCAGCATTTCTATGCATTCACACATGCAGGGTCATTTTCAGTTCTTTTTATGTTTTGGATATTGATCTCTTATCATTTGCAACTATCTTCTCCCGTTTAGTAGTTGGCCTTTCTGTTTTGTTGATAGTTTCTTTCATTGTGCAAAAGCTTTTCAGTCTAATATAGTCTTATTTGTTGATTTTTACTTTTGTCCCCTTTGCCTGAGAAGACATATCCCAAAAAAAATTACTGGGGATAAAAAAGAAGACAGCATTCCAAGCACTGGGACAGTCACAATTGTGTGTCTGACAAGATCAGAGTTGTAACAGAATGGACAGTGAGGTACAGAGTGATAGAAGGATCTTGGATTTGATTGATGATGCTTGGCGAGAAGACAAGCTGACTTATGAGAATGCTGCAAGGCCGCTGAATGAGCTTCCTGAACAGGACAAGAGCGGCAACGCAGAATCTGTTAAATAACAAGAAATGAAGTGGACCGACTTGGCCTTATAGTACCTCCATGATAGTGTTCCTCCCGTAAGAAACCGATGCCTGGCTCCTTGTTCATCATCAGATTTTTAAAAAAAATACACAGATACAAAAAAATTAAAAACAAAAAAATAAAATAAAATACACAGATATAAAACATTTTTTTTCAGTCTCCTAACTTGAATCTTTTAGTGATAGAGCAGCACTCAAAAATATACAACTAATTTTGCAGTAGCAAAATGGTATATACGATGTACATATATGTATATATACAGATATATATATATATATACATAATACAATGGAATACTATCCAGCCATAAAAAAGAATGAAATCTTGCATTTGTGACAATATGAATAAACCTAGAGAGTACTATGTCAAGTGAAATAAGTCAGATTGAGAAAGACAAATATTGCATGATTTCACTTACATGTGGAATCTAAAAAATAAAACAAATGAACAAATATAAAAATCAGAAACAGAGCCACAGATACAGAGAACAGGTGGTTGCCAGAGGGGAGAGAGGTAAGGAGAGGAAAGATATAAGTGAAGGAGATTAAGAGGTACAAACTTTCAGTTACAAAATAAATGAGTCATGGGTATGAAATGTACAGTGTTGGGGAATATAGTCAATAATTATATAATACCTCTGTCTGGTGCCAGATCATAACTAGAGTTACTGCAATAATCATTTTGAAAAGTACAGAAATATCAAACCACTGCGTTGTGTAACAAGAACTAATATAGTGAAAGAAAAAAAAAGAATATAGTGTTGTAGGTCAATTATATTGGGTTGGCCAAAAAGTTTGTTCGGATTTATCTGTAATTTTGGCCAACCCAGAAGTTCAAAACCAAACAAACTCATAGAAAAAGATCAGATCTCTGGTTACCATAGGTAGGCTGATGGGAGGAAGGGAAATTGGATGAAGGTACAAACTTCCAGTTATAAGATAAATTAGTATTAGGGCTGTAATGTGCAAGATGATAAATATACTTAACACTGCTATGTGTTATATATGAAAGTTAAGAAAGTAAATCTTAAGAGTTCTCATTATAGGAAAAATTTTTTTTCTATTTAATTTTGTATTTATATGACATGACATATGTTCACTAAACTTATTGTGGTCATCATTTCTTGATGTGTATATGTAAAATCATTGTGTTATACAGCACAAAGTCAATTATACCTCAAAAAAACTGGAAGAAAAAAAATTTTTTAATAACAAAACAAAACCAAAGTCACTTACAGATAACAACTTGTCACATCTCAGAATTCTCCCCCTAGTTTCTAAGGCCATGTTAGAATGTTTCCAAACTTTTCTCCTTAAGAGACTTAAGTTATCAACCACATCAATAGAAAGATGGGAAAAGGGAAATCCGGGCCCACAGAGTCCCTGACACAGCAAATGTTGTTGGAAAAGCTCAGATGCACTGATTGTTGGGAGTTTAAGATATATTTTTTTTCCACAAGAATTCTGTCACCTGCTTAACCAGCTGACAGAGCTAACATGAACCAAGTGCATATACACTGTGTGCCCAACTCTATGCTGTTTTATCTCATGATATGTGTGCAGGGAACCTCTGCCTAGCTTGTACCATTACTCCTGAATTCACATATGAAAACTAAGGGTGGAGGAGTTCAAGTGACTTCCCCAAGGTCATAAAGACAACAGCAAGCAGGACCTGCATTTGAACCTGGGCAATTAGACCTCAGAGAGTATGCTCTCAGGCATTCAGCACCACCACCACCACCCTCCAGAATAGTGGGGTTAAGCCTAATCCATTTTCTGAAACTCCCATGCAGAAATGAGAGCTGAGTTCCAATCTGAGATGCCAAGGCCTCCCCTTCAGCCACTGTCTGAGGAGCAGGTGTCTGGAGGGGTATGGTGTTAGCTCAGGGTCTCTCCGAAATGGGAACACAGCCTGACGGTGCAGAGGGTTCCTTTCGGTATATGTGAGACCAGAGGATATCTGTGCTGTGGACTGAACGCCTGTTTCCCCCCAAATTCATATGCTGAAGTCTGTGCCCAGTGTGATGGCATTTGGAGGTGGGGCTTTGGGGAGGAGGTTAGGTCCTGAGAGCAGAGCTCTCATGAAGGGGTGCCCTTATGGTGCCCTCATAAGGAGAGGCCCCCAGAGCTTGCTTCCTCCATCTTTGTTCTCTACCAAGGAGAGAAGATACTCATTTACCAATCAGAGAGCAGGCCCTCACTAGACACCGCATCTGCCAGCACCTTGATCTTGGACTTTCCAACCTCCAGAACTGTGAGGAAGAAAGGTCTGTTCTTTAAACTACCCACTCTATGCTACTGTTATAGCAGCCCAAACTGACTAAGACAGCCTATGTCCTGTTTTCATGAACCAGTCAGGGACACCATATGTTTCCAAATGAAGTTTCCATAACACAAATCACACCACAGTAACTCAGAGAGCTCAAAGCACCATTTGAGTTTAGTGACTTTTTAAAAAAATGTAAGTTCACTTTCATCACAAGAAGACCTTGCATTTATCTCCCTCAGGGCAATAATGAAACTAATCCATCCTCCAATAAACTTAGCCAATGATTAATAAGTTAGTGTCAGATAAAATCATCATAAATCAGAGACAGTGATGATAAAATAAAAACCCAAAGTTGTAATGCCACCTTACTCCTCTGAGGTCAAAAGCAAAGACATTTAGGGACTTTTCTCATGGTTCAGTGGTTTAGACGCCACACTTACACTGCAGGTGGGGGGGGGGGGTGTTTAAACCCTGCTCAAGGAACTAAGAAGATCTTGCATACCTCACGGTGTGTCCAAAAATTAAAAAAAAAAAAGATATTTATTGACAGACTGATATGAAGGAATTATTATTATTTTTGGTCACATCATGCAACATGCAGGATCTTAGTTCCCCAACCAGGGATCAAACGTGTGCCCTGTGTTGCGGGAGCACAGTATTAACCACTGGACCGCCAGGGTAGTCCCAAAGGAATTATTACTGTTTGGCAGCTGGAGTGAGGGAGGTCTGTTGGCACCCGCCAGGAACCAATAAGAACTGGGCCAAATTGGGTGACATTTTTTGATACACCCACATTCATTCCGGGTCATTCAGCAATTTATGCAGACCCAAAAACACTGTGTTTGCAAATTCCATAAGCCTTGAGAGTTGCTGGGAACCTTAGAAACCATCCAAAAATCTAGACAAGTCCTTGAAGCCTCTCTTTCCTTCATCCTCCATTTCCAATCCAGCAGCAAATCTTGGCAGTCTACCTCCAAAATATTCTCTGAACCATACATTTTCACCCTAACTCTGACCACTAACATCTGGTACCTCTGACTGGCTTCTTTGTTTTTTATGTTACCAGTTTTCTTTGTGACCAGACACATTCATTCTCTATGTGTAATTTAAATGATACAAGACCCCTGCTAGCTTACAGTCGCAGGGGTGCCTCCTACACCTAGAATAAGCGTCCCAATTATTTTTACCAGTTGTAGTAGTATCCTTGGGCTGCCTTAACAAAGTACCTCAAACTAGACAGATTAAAAGAACAGAAATTGGGACTTCCTTGGTGGTCCAGTGGCTATTCTCCATGCTCTCTATGCAGGGCACTGGGTTTGATCCCTCGTTAGGGAACTAGACCCCACATACCACAACTAAAGAGTTTGTATGCCGCAACTAAGACTCAGTGCAGCCAAACAAATAAATAAATATTTTTTAAAGAAAAGAACAGAACCGACTCTCCCACCATTCTGAAGTGTGAAATCAGATGTCAGGAGGGCCATATTCCTCTCAAGGCTCTAGGAGAGAACCCTTCCTTGCCTCTTTGCTGGTGGCTGCTGCTTGTGGCCATCTGTCTTTGGCATTCCTTTGCTTGCAGCTGCATTACTCCAATCTCTGCCTGCCACTGTGTGAGTTCTCCCTGTGTCTCTGTCTTTGCATGCATTTACCTCCTATAAGGATAACAGTCAATTTTAATTAGGGCCCACTTTAATGACCTTATCTTCTGGGCTTCTCAGGTGGCGCAGTGGTAAAGAATCTGCCTGCCAATGCAAGAGACGCAGGTTCAATCCCTGAGTCAGGAAGATCCCCTGGAGGAGGGCACAGCAACCGACTCCAGTATTCTTGCCTGGGAAATCCCATGGACAGAGGAGCTTGGTGAACTATAGTCCATGGGGTCACAAAAGAGTTGGACACCACTAAGTGACTGAGCACACAATGACCTCATCTTAGGTTGATTATAATTGCAAAGTGCCTATTTCCAAATAAAGTCATATTCACAAGTACTGAGATTAGGAAATCAACATATCTCTCCGGGGGATACAATTCAACCCACAACACCAGTCCTACCCAGCCCCACATGGTCTGGCCCTGCCTCTCATATCTCACATATCCTGCCTTCTCACATCCTGGGTTCCCACCACACCCAGCCTTCTTCTCACCTACACATGCACCATGTTCAACCCGTCGTGCACTAGGTCAATTTCTGCCTGGATCCCTCTCTCTCACTTTTGCATGACTGGCTCCTACATATCATTCACTGTCAATGTCACACCTTCTAAAAGCTCCTCTCTAACCCACCCATGTAAAGTGCTTCAGAGAATCACATCACGCCATCTCAATTCTCTGTACAACACCTGTCACTCTGATACTGCCTGACGCATTTGTTTACCTGTTGACTGTCTGCCTTCTGCCATTAGGATGTCAGTTCCGTGTGGGTAGGGACAGTCTCTGTCTGATCCATTCCTGTGGCCCAGTGCCTAGAACAGTATCTGGCATTGGGCTCTCAATAAATATGCATTGACTAAAGGAACGAGTAAATTCTTTAATTTATAGATGAGAAAATCAGGGAGCAATAAAATGATCACATGGGTATTTCCACTCAACTAGAATGTGGATGTCCCTCTAAGACAGGGATCAACAAACTTTTTCTGTAGGGGCCAGAAAGTAAATATTTTAGGTTCTGTGGGACATACAATCAGTTTCACAGTCACTCAGCTCTGAGATTATAGCACTAAAGACAATCAGAGATAATATGTGACTGGATAAGCATTGCTATGTTCAAATAAGACCTTATTTGAACCGAAAGTTGAATTTCATATAATTTTCACATGTCACAAGTATTATTCTTCTTTTGATTTTTTTCAACCATTAAAAATGTAAAAAAATATTTGCTGCTTGCAGGTCATACAAAAATATACAACAGTCTAGAAATGGCCCACAGGTTATAATTTGCCAACTATTGGTCTAAATTCATGCATATATATTGACAGACATGATAGACTGATTTAGGAAGGACAGTAGTAATAGTAGTTCATACTAAGCCCTGTACTTAGCACTAGAGCATAAGAGCATATACCTGACAAGGCATGCAAGGCATTGTCCCTAGTTAACAAATAAGAAAAACTGAATCTCGGAGATATTAAGTTACTTACTCAAGATGACCTGTCCTTAGGGTTGGAACTCAAGCAGTCTGACTTGATTATGTTATACTTTGTTGCATAATAAAATGAGATTAATAGCAAGGATGATATTAATAAGCTAAAAGTAATAGCTAACTATTAATAAATAATATGCCAGGAGCCATTTACAGCAATTTACATAGATATTAGTTCAGTTCAGTTCAGTCGCTCAGTTGTGACTGACTCTTTGCGACCCCATGGACTGCAGCATGCCAGGCCTCCCAGTCCATCACCAACTCCTGGAGTTTACTCAAACTCATGTCCACTGTGTCGGTGATGCCATCCAACCATCTCATCCTCTGTCGTCCCCTTCTCCTCCCTCCTTCAATCTTTCTCAGCATCAGGGTCTTTTCAAATGAGTCAGTTCTTCGAATCAGGTGGCCAAAGTATTGGAGTATATATGTAGATATACCAGCATTTATTCCTCACAGCAATTCTATGAGGCAAAAATTCCTATTATCCCCATTATACAGATGAGGAAATGACAGATGTGAGAGATCACTCAGCTTACACATGGGAGAGCCCAGAATAAAACCCAGGCTACTGACTCCAAAGGCCTCCTCAGGTCCAA
Source organism: Muntiacus reevesi (assembly GCF_963930625.1). Taxonomy (NCBI): domain Eukaryota; kingdom Metazoa; phylum Chordata; class Mammalia; order Artiodactyla; family Cervidae; genus Muntiacus; species Muntiacus reevesi. The sequence continues at coordinate 16,322,208 of NC_089261.1, forward strand.
GGCTTTAAGCGCCTCCCCACCAGTTGCAATCCCCACCCACCACTTACTGGCCACCTGCAGCCACACTTGGAACCTCCGGGTCTCAGTCTTGTTCAGGACCTCAGAACAGGTGTAGTTCCCCTCATCCTGCAGGTTCAGCGCCTCGATGTGCAGGGAGCTGGCATTCACCAGAGAGAAGCGCGACTGGGCTGGTGGGAGGCTGGAGTTGGAGGACAAGAGGAAGACTGACTCCGAGTCATTGCGGCACCAGGTCACGAGGCCCCTAGGTCCCGAGATGTTGCCACAGTGCAGGGTGATGTTCTCATGAATTTCTCCAATGATGACAGCCTCCAATCCTGTGCAAGGAAAGGTCAGGCTGTTACTATCTTTCTTGATCCTAGACAATCTCCTTTTCTTGCAGTCTCCCTGCATTAAGATTTAAAAAAAAAAACAAAACAGGCATGTATTTTTGAGATGCAATAATACACAGAGCCCCACCCTGTTGGGATTATTGGCCAGTAATTGACAGTAATGAACTTGTGGTGGATCACAACTGCAAACAGTCCTAATCAGCCCCTCCTCCACTGTCTATGCCCTTCACAATGTCACTCCACAGCGCCCTCCCACTCCTGACTCTGGTAGCACCATGTGACTTGCTCTGATCATTGGGGTGTTAACAAATGTGTTGCAAGCAGAGGTTTAAAAAGCACTGGTGTGATTGGGCTTGCTCACTCTCACCTTCTGCTACCACCTTGAGAAGGATGTGTCTGGGCTAGGTATCAGGGGAGGATGAAAACTACACGGTGCAGACCCCCGTTGTCTCAATCCTCTCAGCTATGGCCATTTTAGATCAGCCTTTGGCCACTCACTTGATGCCCAGACACATGAGTGAGCCCAGGCAAGATCAGCAGGGCCAACTGCCCAGTACCCCCAGGTCCTTCAGAAACAAGCACTTATGGTCATTTTGTGATGCTTTGTCACACAGATTATTGTGGCAATAAATAACTGATACAGAACCCGAGTGGCTTTACTTGCCTAGAAATCCAGAAAGGTGGAAGGAAGAGGGCTCTGGCTTTGTTTCCTCTTTCCTGTGCTCCCTCTGTCTCTCTCCATCTCAGGTACAATGCAACACCACTCAGCAGCTCCATGCAGGAAGGGGCTCAAAGTGGGGACTTTGGGGCCTACTCTGAGCTAGGTACTGGGGAGCCAATGACAGGCAAAATAGAGACCCGCAGGATCTCACAGTCTAGTGGAGAAAATAGGCAATAGGGACTTCCCTGGCAATCCAGTGGTTACAACTCCATGCTTCCATTGCAGGGGGAATGGGTTTGATCCCTAGTCAGGTAACTAGGATCCCATATGTCATGCCATATGTCATCCCATATGTCATGGCAAAAAAAAAAAAAAAAAAACAGACAATAAACTGGCAATTAGGATGCAGTGTGATAAATAGCATGATAGGAGCTTGGAGAAGGGGCTCTTAGGTCTAGCTGTGGTTTTTGACAGGGAAGGCTTCCTCTAGGAAGCCACACTGAGATCTGATGGTCAGGAAAGAACTAGCTAGGGAGAGATGAAGCTGGTGTTCCCAGGCAAAATGAAAAGTGCAGATCAGCAGCAGCACTGTCAGAAATTCAGATTATCAAGTCCCACCCAGAACATCTAAATCAGAACCCAGGAGTGAGGTGGGAGGTAGCACTCTGCATTTTCACAAGCCTTCCAGGTAACCCTGATGCTCATTCAAGACTGACTAATGCTCAGGCAACTGATTTGGCATTAAGACTGCCACCAGGTAACAAGAAGCGAAAGCAGCCCATTTTGCTGAGAAAAGTCCTAATTTTTCAGCCCCCTCCACAATCAGCACCCATATACAAAAGGTCACAGGCGCAGGAATAATGGGCAAAACCAGTCTCACTCATGCTGGCACATTCAATAGATGAGAAAACTGTGATGCAAAGAAGGGAAGTGGGCTGGCCTGAAGTCCTACAATGAGAAGGTAGCAGTATGTGACCAGAGTCTAGATTTCTTGCTCCATTCAGTGCTTTTTCCACCACATTGGAAGTTTTCAAAGTATGTGAATATTCTGGGGTTTCGTGAAAGATGATATTTCATTACAAAATAAACTGCCCTCAACAGTGGTATTGGGACAACTGGCTGTCCACACACAAAAGAATGAAGTTGGACCCCTTACCTCACATCACATATAAAAATTAACTCAAAATCAGTTTCCTGGCAGTCCAGTGGTTAAGACACAGCACTTTTACTGCTGTGGACTGGGTTCAACCCTGGTTGGGGAACTAAGATTCTGCAAGCCAGGCAGAGAGGCCAAAAGAAAAGGAACTCAAAATAGACCACAGATCTATATGGTCTATAAAATATTTAGAAAACTACAAATTACTTAGGGAAAAAAAACCCAAAAGAATGTATCTTTGTGACTTTGAGTTAAGCCTGCAGGCACCCGAGAGCCCATGCTTCGCAACAAGAGAAGACACTGCAATAAGAAGCCTGCGCACTGCAACTAGAGAAAGCCCACACCAGCACAGCCAATAAATAAATAAATAAATATTTTTTAAAAAGCATGCGGAAACAAGATGAATGAGAAACCATCCCAATAAACACATTTTGGATACAAAAAAATAAAGTGAAAAGAAGACCCACAAGCTGAGAGAAAATATTTGCAAATCACATCTGAGAAGAGATTTGTATGTGGAATATATATATATAAACTCTCAAAACTCAACAATAAGAAAACAATTTTAAAATGAGCAAAGGATTTAAATTGACATTTCTCCAAAAGATAGACAAAGGCCAATAAGCACATGAAAAGCTCAACATTAGTCACTAGGGAAAATGCAAATCAAAACTACAATAAGATACCTAACACTTCACACTTGCTAGGATGGCTAAAATGAAAGACAATAACAAGTGTTGGCAAAGATGTAGAGAAATTGGAACCATTATACATTGTTAGTAGGATTTTTAAATGGTGCTGCTACGTTGGAAAACAGTTTGATATTTCCTAGCAAGGTAAAGCTACCATATGACTCTACCCTAGCAATTCTACCCCTAGGTGTATAACCAAGAGAAATGAAAACTTGTTCACACAAAAACTTGTACATGCATGCTCACATTATTCATAATAGCCAAAAGGTGGTAACAGCCTGAATGCCCATCAACTGATGAATGAATAAAATGTGATATATTTATATAATGGGAATATTATTTGGTCATTAAAAAAGGCCAAAAGCTATAGCATGAATGAATCTTGAAAACACTGTGTTAAGTCAAAGAAGGCAGTCATAAAATTTTGTGATTCCAATTATATGAGATGTCCAAATAGGTAAACCTACAGAGAAGTCCAAATAGGTAAATCTATGGAGATAGAAAGTGGATTAGCTGTTGTCTAGGGCTGGGGAAGTGGCTTACCTGGGGGCAGGGGCACATAGTGGGGAGTAACTTTTTAAAAATTTTGTTTATTTATTTTTGGCTGGGTCTTCATTGCTGCATGTGGGCCTTCCCTAGCTGCGGTGAGCAGGGGCTACTCGCTAGCTGTGTTGCTTCGTCTTCTCACTGTGGTGGCTTCTCTTGTTGCAGAGCACGGGCTCTAGGTGCATGAGCTTCAGTAGCTGTGGTTCTTGGACTCTACTGCACAGGCTCAATAGTTGTGGTACACAGGCTTAGTTGCTCCGGGGTATGTAGGATCTTCTCACATCATGGATCAAACCTGTGTCTCCTGCACTGGCAGGCGGATTCTTTACCACTGAGCCACCAGGGGAGCCCAGGAGAGACTCTTAATATTTAAGTAGAGGGCATCTTTTTGTTGTGATGAAAATGTTCTGGAACTAATGGTGATGGTTGCACAATCTTGTGAATATACTAAACACCACTTAATTGTACAGTTTAAAAGGGTAAAGTATATAGTATGTAAGCAAATTATATCTCAATTAGGTTGTTGTAAAAAAAATGTTACCTGCCTTTGGAACTCATTCCCTTTTATAAAACAAAGAGTAACCGTTATCTGTATTTGGCCTTTTATCTGGTTGGAAGGGGCTACCTCTGAAAAATCACAAGACAGCTGAAGCTACAGGATGTTCTCACACTCTCCCATTGTGGCTACACAATTCCCCGACACCAGGGTAAAATGAAAAAAAAAAAAATCTAACCACTTGTTGGAAGGCGGAGAATGTGACCTAATGCTGAGATTCCAAAACAGCAAGAAACGCTTCTAAACAATCACTTTAAAAAACAAGTGAGAATTATTTTTAAATAGTTAGGCCTGGGAACCCAAGCTCTCAGTGGCAATCCCCACTGAGGAGAAAAAAACTGGAGAATTATAGATGCAACAATGTGTTCGTGAGACTGAAGACCTGCCCTTCCCAGGCTCCTTGGCAAAGGAATAAAAAAAAGCCTTGGAAAAGCCCCAGTGAAACTTTAGTCTTGGAACTTGAGCTAACACTGTCTTTTCCTCCAAGGAATAGAATGACAAAATGACAAACTACACCATTTTAAGGCATTTCACTTCTCCTGACTTTGCTCACTCCATTCTTTTTAAACACTGATGCTGAAGGTGACCTTAGAGATCCCTCAGTCCTGAGGGCTGAGTTCAGGACAGGCTGAGTCAGGGCTTGGTAGGGAAGAACACAGTCATCAACTAGTGATGTCTGATAGGGAGAAGGAATAGGTGGTCCTTGAGGGTACACTGGTCCCATGCTTGATCATCCTAAACCTCCTCATGTTACAGCTGAGAAAACTTAAGTCCCGAAAGCTTAAGTGATTTACTTAAGCTCCCACAAAAGCCACTGGGAGAGCTGGGACTGTCATTCAGGTCTTTGATGTGCCAGGTCACAGGAATTTACTCGGTCTCCCAACCAGAAGAGTGAGACATTCTGTGTTACTAAAAGTGGTCCATAAGGTGGCCAGAGGGCCCCTGAAAGTCCCCCAACCTTAAATTCAGAATATGGACTGGAGGAGTGGGATGGTAGGGGTGGTAGGGAGGCTCAAGAGGAAGGGATATATGTATAAATATATAGCTGATTCACAATGTTGTACTGTAGAAACTAACAGTTATATCCAATTAAAAAAAGAAAAATATGGACCAAAGGAAGGAACAATATAAACAACCCTTTTCTGAAGCAGCCATCATATTAACATTTACAGAGTTGAGACTATATCAAAGTTTTTTTTTTTTTTTTCTATTCTTTCCTCAAGAATGACACCTGGTTCACAACCTGAGGTGACAGTGGGGTCTTGAACACGGTCTGGAGTTAAGTGATAGGAGAAAGATGGTTTTCTCCCCAACTCCCAGCTTGAAGAACAAAAATACATTAAGCAAGGGAAGCCCTCTGGCACTGTACACAAAGATGAACTTGACCTGGGCATCAGAAAAACCGGGCACGGCAGTGCAGGAAACATCCTTGTGTGGAAAGCTGCAGCCAATTCATCCCACAATGATGATTTCAACCCAGTGTTCTGATGTCCCCAGGCCCTTGATATTCACAGTACAGTAAACACTGCAGACAGTTGGGGAGTAGGGAATACACAATCACCTTTAACTTTGAGGGTCAGCCAACTGGAGACGGTATATCCACTTCTCCCCAAAGCCCAGTGACCACCCCTACATATGCTTGGAGGTGCCAGCCTTGTCATGTCTACAAATTTGAAGTCACCTATCCTAGAAGAAAATGGGTGACCACAACTCAGTTCCACTTGGGAAAGCAGGCCCTATATGGCAAGAGCCTCAGACTTTCCCACCTAAACTAGAAATCTAGCTTATGAGGAATTTTATTGTTTTTAAATTATTGTTAAAAACAAAGCAAAATAAAAACTTGTGAGAGCCTCACAATTAGGAACTTCTGGCACTTGCTGCTAGGCAATGGCACCCCACTCCAGTACTCTTGCCTGGAAAATCCCATGGATGCAGGAGCCTGGTAGGCTGCGGTCCATGGGGTCACTAAGAGTCGGACACAACTGAGCGACTTCACTTTCACTTTTCACTTTCATGCTTTGGAGAAGGAAGGAAATGGCAACCCATTCCAGTGTTCTTGCCTGGAGAATCCCAGAGATGGGGGAGCCTGGTGGGCTGCCGTCTATGGGTCGCACAGAGTCAGACACGACTGAAGTGACTTAGAAGCAGCAGCAGCTAGGAAGCTCACAGGGGGCAATGCCTCTAGGCACCTACAAGAGATCAGCAGACCACACTGAACTGGGTGACCCCTGAAAATAGGACTCTGTAAGTATTCTGGCAAACTCCATCTCCTTTCCCTCACCTCAGGTCCTCTTACTGCTTGTCACACTACCCTGCATGCAAAAGATATGCATTCACTGGTGAATTAAGTTCAGAAACATTTTTTCAGCCTTTTTAAAATTATGTATGTTTTTGTAAGGGCTTCCCTGGTGGCTCAGTAGTAAAGAACCTGCTAGCCAATGCAGGAGGCAAGGGTTTGATCCCTGGGTTGGGGAGATCCCCTGGAGAAGGAAATGGCAACCCATTCCAGTATTCTTGCCTGGGAAACCCCAAGGACAGAAGCGCATGGCAAGTTACAGTCTATGGGGTCGCAGAAGAGTCAAACAGGATTTAGCGACAAGACAACAGCAACAGCAAACTGTTTTTGTAAGCAACCCTCTGTTCTTTATTGCTCCAAGGCAGATCACAGATGGAGCAAGTAAGACTCTTCGCCAATCATATCAAGAGTAAGAGGCAATGTCAAGTGTAGGGGAAGTTTCTTGTAAGTTTGAAATTATTTCAAAATAAAAGTTTTTCGTTTCTTTTAAGTAAAGGAGAAAAGCAGAATTTTGCCATAGTCCACAAAGGTCGGCTTGCGGGGGTGTGCAGGGAAACCACAGGTTACAGGTGCAAGGCGAGTTCAACCTCGGGCAGAGGGAGAAGAGGAAACTGAAGCAGCCTCGAGTTTGAGAACCAGCGCAGCACGTAAAACCAGACCGCGAATTTATATACGCCGTTTAAAAAAAGATAATAAAAATAAACATTCCACACCTCTTCAACTTTTCCATTTTCAGTTTCCCCAATTTTCACCTCCGCAGGCCCTTTGCAGCCTCGCCTGCTGCCCACTCTAAGAGGGTAGGGATGTCTTGCCCTTTATCAAGCGCTCGGTAAAATTCCTTCCTGCAAAAAGCTGAGCTGCGAGTAGGAAAGCCAAGACCCCCCCAGGGCGACTTCGAGGCCTCGGCCACGACTGGATCCAGGGAGTCGGAGGGAATTCGGTCCCCGGCTCTCCCCTTCCCACCGTTGCCTCGCATCAACTTTTGCCTCCAGATCGTCGCCCCTTACCTGTGGCGACCCAGCGGGCCAGTAGCGCTCCGAAGCAGACGAGAACCCAGGACTCGGACGCCCGGACGCCTGCGGCCATCTCGCCCCAGATGCGGGCAGGGGCCCTTCGGGAAACGCAAGGTCCGGCTTGGCTGAGTGTGCGCCCCCCAGGGCTCAGACCCAGGGGTACCCAGTACTCCTCCCAGGTCCTCGGAACAACAGAGTAGCTCCCCTTTCCGCAGCCCCCAGGAAGGATGCTTGGGGTGAGCCCGATGTCAAGGGCTAGAAGCTGCACTAGGCTCCAAGCGCGACTGTCTCTCCCGAGCGCCCGGCCCGGGGTGGGAGGGCGCACCCCGCCCCCTGCGCCCGCCACCCGCTCCCGCAGACGGAAAACAACAGGAGCTGAGTTCCCTCCCGCCTCCCATCCAGGCGGGAGCCCAACTTCCTCTACCTTGGCCGAGGAGGAGGGCTTTATGCAAAGGGCGCGCGCCCGGGCGCGCCGAGTCGGGTCTGGGCAGGCTGGGGGCGGAGCGCCGAGGCTGGTCACTCCCCGAGCCCACTCGCCCGGGACAGCGGCCCTGAGTCGCGGGGAAAGTGGGCGGCGCAGAGCCCTGCAGCTGCCGCAGGACGGCATCCCCCCTCGACCCGCCGGCTGCTCCCTCCCGGGCGCCCGGGCTGCGGCACTCGAAGGACCGTCTCGACTCGGAGGGGCCGTTGCCAAGCTGCAGAATTCACGGTCCCCTCAGTTTAGCTGTTCTAGGGATTCCTATTTGTTTTCCTGTGCCCCCGGGCGGACTCCTGAGCCGCCATCGCTGCCTTTCTCTACCCTTTGCAGAAGGAAGGCAGGTCTGGAGCAGGAGAAAGATGATCCTTTAGACCTTCCAGCCAAGAGCTGCCACGAGACTCTGGTCCTCCGGCTAACTGGCAGAGACCACACTGTAAGCGCGAGGGCAGCGGAACTGGGTGCTGGGAGCTTTTTTGTTTTTTCTAGTTCCCCCATCCCCCATCCAGTCTGGTTCCCAGAGAACTGCATTCCCAAGCTAAAATCCCCCTCTTCCTGCCACACCCCCCAACCCATCCTCTGTCCTAGGGAAAATGCGGTTATGACATCCTGAGGAAGAGATGATCCTTGAAACAGCCCTACCAGAAACTTACTCTAAACAAAACAAAACAAACAAACAAAAAACTGCAGCTAACATAGTGAAATATTAACTGTGGACTCTAGGAGGTGAACATATGAGAGTTCCCATTCTTTCAACTTTTCGGTCTTTGAAAATTTCCCCATCACCTCATTGTAAAATGTTGGGGAAAAAACAGAAAACAATGCTATAAGAAAATCATTCATTCTGTTGCCGGAAGACCCCTTATTGAAATACTTCTTCTAGCAGGAAATCCTCTTGAAACCAATAAAAATGTGTTTTGCCCATGACCTGAGACATAAAGTTGCACAGTCCCCCCCCCCCCCCCCACCTTTTGTAATGAGTTTATGTCTTCAGCCATCTCCTGAAAATTTTCCTCGTTCCTCTCCTCCTTTTGTCTTTGTTTTTCATCTTTTACTTGGTGATGGAAAGTAAAGTCTATCCTGGACGCACAGGTCCTGTATTCCTAGTGCCTGGTACCTCAGGTACCACCCAATGTATATTTGTAAAATAAACAAATGAGAGTTCATTGGTTTTGATATTACATCTCCTCAAACTTTTCTGACAGACCTCTCACATCCTCACCTGAAGTTAACAAGATACAAGTAAAATCAATAAGAGGCAAGTTTTTCAGCTGAGGGTCTGGAATTTTCTGTGACCCTAGTGGTGCTTCACAGGGAACTTGCTCAGAGCACACCCTCTTGGTATATTTGCTGAATCAAACACACTGCTCTTACACCCAGTTCACCACTCCTAGAAGGATCAACCTCCTACACAATGTTTTACAACAGTGATTACAGCACCTCACATTTGCATAGCTGGGGCTTTTTTCTAAAGTAGTTTTAGAAACTTAATCTCACTGGTCTCTCCCTCCAACCCTTGGACCTAAAAATCATTCATTCCCATTTTCGAGTGAGAAAGTACAGCTCGGAGGTTAAGCTCAAGGGCCTGAAGCTGGTTGGCAGTAAAGCCAGGACTGGAACCGTGTCTATCTGACTCCAATTCCTCCCAAAGCAAGTTCCAATCCTGTCACTTGAGTCTTGTCGACTTGAAAGAAGAATGCACAATGTGAAAGTTGCGAGTTAAGATGTATGCCAAAATCTTACCAAAGATCATGACCATAGAGACAGTCTCTCAAATAGCACTGAGAAACCGCTTGAAGAGGTAAGGGATGAGCCAGGTTATATATAAACTTTCTTGCTGGGAAAAACAAGTAGTCAAGCTTCAAAAGATTACTGCCAATGATGAAAAACACACAGATCGAATTAATGATTTTAATGTTTTTCGGTGTACGAAAAGATGCAAGAATCTGGGGTCATTTGAAAATTTTCCTTAGATATGCATCTTTAAGACATTTTTTTTTGGCTGCTTTGGGTCTTAGTTGTATCATGCGGAATCTTTCCTTAGGGTGCACAGACTCTCTAGTTGTGGCACACTCAAGCATCTAGGCTCAGTAATTGTGGCTCGAGGGCTTAGCTATTCCACAGCATGTGGGATCTTAATTCCCTGACCAGGGATTGAACCCACATCCCCTGCATTACAAGGCGGATTCTTAACCACTGGACCACAAGGGAAGTCCCTAGATATGCATTTTAAGTATTCAAGGGGCTGTATATCCAAAGCACAGAATATTTCCTGCTTTTTTTCCCATCCTGAATTTCCTGGAGGGTGCACTGTCATGGGCCACTGTAGTGACTAATGGCTTGATCCTTGTAGAACTGGAATGGCAGGCGATAACTGTTTCTTTACACTCTGGATGTTTTGGGTGTCACCAGGCCAACGGACATGGGCATTCCCCTAAGAAAGGCTCAAAGGAAGCCTCCAGACCACTCAGAGCTGGGACAGAGCTGGTGCAGGTAACACCCACTCTCTCTGGTTTGAGCAAGGCTGTGACTGACTCTGAGAGAGGACCTGTTAGGAAACACCCTGCCCTAACATCCGGATGTGTTCCAGGCCACTCTGGACAGTAGAAAATGCCCTACCAGAACAACGATGTTGGGAGTGAGTTGGGGGTTCACTATGGGGTCTCTAGCAAGATAGGAGTCTTTCAAAGCCCTAGTTTCACTATCTGTACCTTATAGTCAATGTTTATTGTATTTGCCGTGTGCTCAGTTGTGTCCGACTCTTTGTGACCCTATGAACTGTAGCCCCCCAGGCTCCTCTGTCCGTGGGATTCTCTAGGCAAGAATACTGGAGTGGGTTGCCATTTCCTCTTCTGGGGATATTCCTGACCCAGGGATCAAACCTGCATGTCCTGCAATGCAGGCAGATTCTTTGCCACTGAACCACCTGGGAAGCTCCATGGTCAATGTTTACATCATGATACTGTCATGAAAATAAAGTGAGGGATTCAATCTTTAAAGGTTTAGGGTTTCTATTTGAGATGCACCCTGTCAGAACCTGTCAGGACTTTTAAATCCCACAATTGGATATTAAACATGAGGCTCAACCACCTCTCAGCTCAGGCTGCTATGCATGGCTACTTTTGTTTTCTTTCATTTTCACCTCCTAAGAATTGAAAAAACTCTCTCTATGCTAAGGTGCTTTGTGTCCATTCACTGAATCTTAGCACAACCCTAAGAGATTGGCATTAAAATTTCCAATTGATAGATGGCTCAGAGCAACCAATTTACATCTCAAGTTAAAGGGGGAATCTGGATTTGAACACATATCTGAGGCAGTGTCATCTTGATCAGTCTTGGTGGAAGGACTGTGCTGGGGCTCCTGCCTGACACCAGAGCCAACAGTCTTTGAAGCATCCTGGGTCTTTGAAGCCATCCAGCCACCTATTATTTCTGCCCCACTACTCCTCTTGCCAAGTCCCCTCCCTAGAGGTAACGCTGAAAGGTTTCTTAGCAACAACCTGCTTTTCTGTTTAACCTCTTGGGGGCTCAGAAAGGATGGGCCAGTCAGGAACAGCTTGAGTAGCAGCCTGACCCTGGGGTCTGGCTCTGAACCCCTTGCTTCAAGAAGTACTAAAAGGCGGATGACAATATCCTACCAGTCCCCTGAGAAAGGGTTAACCAGGGACTGACAAGAGATGGAAGACTCACTCATCCTAAGGGATGAAAGGAGCCCAGTCACGTGCTGGTGAATGTGGAATCACTCCTGGCAGTGAGACGAGAGAGTATAGTGTCTGTCAGTTTCCATAGTGTAAATATTTCCACAACAGCCAATCACAGGTTATCCTGTGAAGTTACTGAGCCATAAGCACAGCCAGCTCTCCCAAACCTGTACCACTGGAACTTTGTCTCTATGAGACGACTCCAAAGTGGGAAACTTGCCAGGATTACCCAGGAGGAGAGCTCGTGGGAGCCAGCTGTATCAGATGACTCAGGTGAATACATTCTCCCATCAAACTCCTGTTGTCAGGAGTTCTCTGGTGGTCCAGTGGTTAGGGCCGCCACCCTCATTGCTGAGGTCATGGGTTCAATCCCTGGTTGGGGAACTATAGATCCTGAATGTGTGTGACCAAAGGAAAACAAACAAAAAAGTCCTATTCTCTGCTCTCACACTCACCTATTTTTTTAAATTTATTTGTTTATTTATTTGGCTGCACCTGGTCTTAGTTGCAGCACCTCAGAATCTGTGATCTTCGGTGTGGCATGCAAACTCTTAGTTATGGCATGTGGGCTCTAGTTCCTTGACCAGGAATTAAACCCAAACCCCCTGCATTGGAAGTATGGACTCTTAGCCACGACCACCAAGAAATTCCTTTACCCTCACCTATTGAGTGCATCTGTTGGGCAACATAACTGTTATCTTCCTAACTCCAGATCAGGACATATGGATTGACAATCACAAATATATTGAAGCCACAGGGACAGAAAAAAGTAGCAAACTCAAGGTACCCTGAGAAAGCTTGATGAAGCATTTCCCTGAAGTTGTCTGTTTTTCAAATAGCTTTTTCTATGTTCCTGATTATCAACATAGGCATGTTATGCTCATTCTAGAATAATGGGGGGAAAAAGAGAAAATAAAATGTAACCATAGTCATCTAGAAGTAATCACCATCATCACTAGAAACTTCTAGTCTTTTCTGCTGAGTTCCAATATATGATTTTTTAAATGCAAAGTTGTGATGACATTTTACAGGGAGTTTTCATTCCTGCTTTTACCCCTTAATTCTATATTAAAAGTAGACTTCGTGTGTTTTTGATAACTAATTTTATTTAACTGGAAAATGAATAAAATGCTAGTGGCTTAAAAAAAAAAAAAGGCCAGATGAACCTTGCAGACACTGTGCTAAGTGACATAAGGCAGTCGCAAAAGAACAAATATGGTATGATACCAGTTATTTCAGAGGTACCCAGTGAAGTCAAATTCCTAGACACAGAAAGTAAAGGGGGTGAGGGAGTAAATAGGAAAATGAGGAGATATTTAATTTGTCTCTCATTTCCATTTTACAAGATGAAGAATTCTGGAGATGGTTGGTGGTGATGGTGGCACATCCACGCAAATGTACTTCATGCGACTGAACCATACACTTTAAAAGGTTAAGACAGTAAATTTTAGTTTTTCATTTTGGCCACACCATGCAGCTTACAGGATCTCAGTTCCCCGACCATGGATTGAACCTGGGCCACGGCAGTGAAAGCCCAGAATACTAACCATTAGGCTACCAGGGAATTCTCAAAGCAGTAAATTTTATGTTATGTATACTTTAAAAAATATATTATTTATTTATTTGGTTGTGCCGGGTCTCAGTTGCAGCATGCAGCTCTTAGTTGTGGCATGCAGGATCTAGTTCCCTGATCAGGGATGGAACCCATGCCCCCTGCCTCGGGAGCGCTGACTCTTAGACATGGACAATGAGGGAAGCCCGAACACTGCAATGAAGACCCAGAACAGCCTAAAATAAGATTTTAATTTTTAAATTAAAATAAAAATAAGATTTTTAATTTTAAAAAATCAAATCAAACAAAATCCAAGCACTTTTGTAATGCAGTTATATCTTGAAAGTAAGCCATCTGCCCACCTCCCCCAGGCTTCCGTCCTCTTCCCCAGGGACAACCAGACGCAGCAACTTCCAGAGACTAGTTTTGGTGGTTACCTAATATGTACTCATTGGAATGTTATATATCCAGTAACACTTGTTTTCAAAGTTTATGATATGAAGTAATGATAGTGAAGTGAAAGTCCCTCAGTCATGTCCAACTCTTTGCAACCCTATGGACTGTGTAGCCTGTGGGGTTCCTCTGACCATGGGATTCTCCAGGCAAGAATACTGGAGTGGGTAGCCATTTCCTTCTTCAGGGGATCTTCCTGACCCAGGGGTCGAACCTGGGTCTCCTGCACTAAAGGCAGATTCTTTACCAGCTAAGCCACCATGAAAGCCCATGTAATGATAGAAGATCCATCTATTATGATTACCCAGATGTGTGACTTTCAATAAAAGTTTTTTCTTTATTTTTATTTTTTTTAAGTTTTTTCAACATAACTATTGAGGTATGTTTCATATGCCATATTTTCATTCTGCCATTTAAAATCTATAGCTTTTTAAAAAATTTTATTTATTTATTTTAAATTTTTTATTTTTTATTTTTCAATCTATAGCTTTTTAGTATAGTCACAGAGTTGTCCAACTATCACCACAATCAGTTTCAGACTTTTTTCACCCCCAAAATAAACCCCCTACCCTTTAGCTATGACTCTCGATTCCTTCCACCTGCAACATGTAAACCCTGGCAACCACTAACCTACTTTCTTTCTCTACAGATTTGCCTATTCTGGACATTTCATATAAATGGAATCAAAGAATATGTTGCAATAAGCTGCTTTCACTTAGCATAGTGTTTTCAATTAGTAAAACATGTTGTAGTGGGTATCAGTACTTCTTTTCTTTTCACGCTGGAATTATATTCCAGTGTATGGAGATAACCACATAGTGTTAAGCCATTCATCACCTGATGGCCATTCAACAGACAATGAAGCTACTAAGGGACTCAGAGAACTTGGGGCACCTCTTTTCTAATTTCCTCTCTGCCTTAACCATAATTCCACTCACATCTGGAAAGAGATTGTTCTCACTCTCTGTGAGGCTGAGGAGATGTTGGCATTTTACAGAAGTCTGCCTCTCTTTACTTAGACTGGGCTCTCTGTATGCCAGGGCACCTGCCTGAAATGTGGTCAAGTAGCATTTTATGCCATTATTTTTTCTTTTTCCAAAGTCAAACTCCTTTGGCTGTGTAACCAGGAATTCTCAACCTCTTAGGGTCCCAGCATCTGATCTTTGTTTGCTTTGGTTCTTTCTCCTGCATGCTGCATAAGTTCTATCGCATTTCTCAAATACAAGTGTATTATGCCTGATTCCACTCTTAAGATTTTTGCATTCCCTCTCTGGTAGAATTCCCTGTCTCTGCTCAACATGGCATGTGGGATCTTAATTCCCCCAACAGGCATAGAACCCATGCCCCCTGCATTGGAAGGCAGAATTTAACCACTAGACTGCTGGGGATGTCCCTCTTGTAAGAGTTTTGAGAAAATTTCCTCATAATATATACCAACTGTTCTTACCAGGCACACTTTCCATGGATTTTCTCTTATCCTTTGAGCAAACTTCAGAAGGAGGCACTAATCTTATCTACATATTATAAATGAGGAAGCTGAGGCTCAGAGAAATAAAATAACTTTCCAAACAAAGTCATAGCCTCAAGCCCATGCTTATGGAATGAATCACCTCTGCTCTGGGCCTCACATTCAATGACAGTAGTAAAAACTTCGACTGAGGAAAGGGAGGACTAAGAAATGCTGGATGAAAACTATGTACCCTCTTCCCAGGAAAATGCACATATTCACAACATTTTAAAAGCAATTTCAAGGAGTTAGGGGAAAAAACCATCCTGCAGGTCTAAACTGGAACTGTAAACTGGGTTAGCTGTGCACAGAAGTGAAAAATCTCACTTACAAGTTTGAATCACCAGGTGGCGCTCTCAGCCCTGCATGGACTTTGGGTTCAACAGCCAAGGTCTTCCAAGAGATAGGAGTTGGCCCAAGTTGCCTGGAACTCAAAGAATTTCAGAGATTGTTGATTCAAACAATAACCTTCACCATCCAGGGGAGGAAACGAGGCCCAGAGTTGTTAGGCAGTTTGCTCAAGGTCAAAGCTCATGGACAAAACCAAAACTCACCCACTTATCCAAATTCTGTTATTTCTGAAATGTAACACATAGTTCCCTTACTCTGAACAGAGCACAGTGGACACAATGCAATCTTTTCTCATACCGATTCCAGGAATGAGCTTTTTTGTGTGTGAACATTGCTACCGTGCTAACTGTGGGAACTAGAAGAGCTTATCCCACACACAGAATGGCCCCAGACTGCTGTTTCATTGTTAATTCCTCCTGCAGATTAGGCACTGGGTTTGGGTCTTCCTATCTGTCAGATTTGCTTACATTTCATTGTGTCTTTAGGATAGTTATTTCCCCCTCTTAGAGCCTCTGTTTCCGGGGGTTATTGAATGGATTTGATGAGGCATGTGCCAGTAAAATACCCTGTAGACAATAGATGTTCAGTAATTGATAACTACTGATATAATTGTTCTTCTTGCTCCAGTCAATTTGCTGCTTTATATATTCTCTACCTTAGAACACAGACAACTAAACTTAATAGACCTGGGTAAAATATCTGGGACTTGCCAAGTGGTCCAGGGCTAAGGAATCTGCCTGCTAATGCAGGAGACACAATCCCTGGGTTGAGAAGATCCCCTGGAGTGGGAAATGGCAACCTGTTCCAGTATTCCTGCCTGGAAAATTCCATGGACAGAGGAACCTGGTGGACTACAGTTCATGGGGTTAGAAAGAGTGGGACCCGACTAAGCAAATAGCAACACACACACAAAACATCAATAAGAATACAGAGACACTAAATGAGAA
Source organism: Muntiacus reevesi (assembly GCF_963930625.1). Classification (NCBI taxonomy): domain Eukaryota; kingdom Metazoa; phylum Chordata; class Mammalia; order Artiodactyla; family Cervidae; genus Muntiacus; species Muntiacus reevesi. Next base: position 16,338,464 of record NC_089261.1, read on the forward strand.
AATTACCTGCTCCATTATGGACTCTATGACCTTTGTTTTGTAACTTGGCAGTTTGGATTCTTGGTTGGGTTCTGGAGAGGCAGGGGTTCCAGGTAGAACCTTCTTCAAAGGATGTAGGGCATTTGTGAACATAGAAGGGAGATGGAAGGTTAAACTTCTTGATAAGCAAGTTACTTCTAAGTTTAACTTCCCTAGACCTCTTCTTTCTTTTCAACATGTATTTCTGACCATTCTGTGGACAGAAAGAAGAAAACATAAAAGATTTGTGAGTTTCAGTTTTATTCAGGGATCTTACTGAGGAATACAGTCTGAGAAAGTGTCTCTCTCTAACTCTGAGAAACTGCTCCAAAGACGTAAGAGAGGCCAGTATATGTATGATTTTGGAGAGGGAATACCTGCACTCAAGCATGTATCTCAGTAAAAGGATGATTGTTAGTCAAAAGAAACAGGTATCTTAGTTCATGACTTTAGTGATTTACTATGTATGGAAAGATGTAAGAATCTGGGTTCATTAAAACTAATCCTGAAAAATACACCCTAATTAACTAAGGGACCTGTTTTCCAAAGCATAGAGAGCCGCACCCTGTTTTTCATCCTGAATTCCTTTTAGGATGCACTGTTGGTCAATCACTGGAGTGGCTAATGACTTAATCCTTGTAGAAATGGATGGTGAGCAACATTCTTTGTTGTACAATTCCAATGTCAAATAGCAATGAAATTGTATTTTTACAAATAGGAGATCTCCAAAAGGCACAGCTCTAAGAAATGTGAAATTTCACTTTTCAGTAGATATGTTCATTGCCAAAGTTCTTCTAGAGATGTACACCCTTCAGTCATTCACACTCTTCCCTCTCCATCTCTTCCCTCTGTTCCCACACTCCTCACTGGAGTTCTGACCTTTTATATATATATACACAAGTAAGTATACATACACACACACACACACATACACACACAATATCAGTAAGAATACAGAGACACCAAATAAGAAAAATACTTGCTCCATTATGGATTCTATGCCCTTGTATTGTAACTTAGCAGTTCTGATTCTTGACTGGGTTCTGGAAAGTAAGGGTTCCAGGTGGGTACCTTCACAGGATATAGAGCATTTGTGGAAGAAGGAAATGCGTGCCAGACACTGTGCTGGATACTACAGTAACAAAACAGAACAAAACACACAGTGGGCTTTCCCCTTGTGGAGCCCACACTCATTCCCATAGCTCCAGCCATGTCTGACAATGAACGTTGCGGTGAACTCTTTGTACCTCCTTATCCCTCACCCATGTTCTTGCTCTTTACTACTTGTTACTTGTTCTTCACCTAGTTAATTTCCAGCAGTTCTTTGGGCTCAAGTGGTCACCTCTTCCAGGAAGTCTTCCTTGATGTACACAACAGAGACAGATATACTTCTGCCTTCACGTAGCACTCTGTGGACATTCATATTAGAATCCTTGCCGCTCTGAATTGTGAGAATCACTTTCCATGTCTGTCTTCCTGCTCCAGTCTGGAATCTCTTTAAAGGCATGGACAATGTTTCATTCACGTCTCTGTCTTCAGAGTCTAGCACAGGGCTTAGTAGATGTTCAGTAAATGGTATGCCAGGTCGCTTCAGTCGTGTCTGACTCTTTGCGACTCCATGGACTATAGCCCACCAGGCTCTTCTGTCCATGGGATTTCTACAGGCAAGAATACTGGAGTGGGTTTCCATTTCCTTCAGGGGATCTTCCACACACAGGGATTGAACCCATGTCTCTTAAGTCTCCTGCATTGGCAGCTGGGTTCTTTACCACTAGCGCCACCTGGGAAGCCCTCAGCAAACGGTACGTGAACAAATAGAGTGTTGGTCCCAATAGAAGCAAATGGCAAAACTGAATATAACACTCAGGAGAGGATTTATTTTGGCAACTCATGCTCACAAAGATCTAGAATCTTGATGAGATTTCTTGTTTGCCCAAAACTATCTTCTTGACAATCAGTTCAGTTTGTCCCTTTCCAGGGGACATCTGGCCTCCCCAGGAGTTGCTTATCTTCCCTGCTTCAGGCTCAGCTTGTCTTCTGATCATCTTTAATGGGGGGCATCTTCATTTCAGTTTATATAAAGTCACAGGTAAGTTTCATTGCTCTTGTCCTCAACATTTACCTCCTTAGTGACTTTACTTTTTTTAATTTTTAAGCTTTTAATACAGTTCAAACCAGCACATGTAGTTCGTTTCAGTTTCTTCACTGCCAAATCTGGAGGAAGGGACTGCTTCAGTTTATCTGCCTTCTCTTTGTGATAATTAAGGTGTAAACGTATCTGCTGCATCAAATTTTAAACTTCACATTATCCTTATTTTTCTGGATCTTAACAGGCTTGAGGTCTTTTTGCATGGTTGTAAACAGAAAGTCCTTGATTTCCTCAATTTTGCAAGGCATGGCAATGAGGCACAGAGAGAGGGGCCAGAACCTTTGATCTAGGCCTGGGGTTCCCAGACGTCACCCTGCCTGGATTACCAAGGCTCCAATGGATTAGCCCCCACTCCCCATGTACAGCCTGAGAAACACTCCCTGGCATTTCACTTTTCCTATGCTCTCTATTCCCTGGTCAGCACTGCAATCTTTTCTAACTGGCTGCAGGATAAGACCCTGCATTCTGGTATCAAACACACTTGGATTTATATTCTATCCCACTGCTTCTAAGCTTCTCCCAGAGATCTCTCTGAGCCTCAGTTTCCTCTGCTATAAATGGGAATGATAATTATAGCCCTTACCATAGGATATGTTGAGAGGATTATATGAGAGAAAATCATTACAAGATGTTTAGCATGAAACCTGACAAAGAAGAAAGCTGAATAAATATCATTATGTCACTTGGGACATGCACAATATGTATAGTGTTATTTTATTTTATAACTTATTATATTGATAATATTATAATTATATAAAAGATAATTGTTGAGTCCTGCCCCAAGGCCACAGAAACGGAGCCCAGAACCAAGGACACCTCCAAAGCTAATTGAGTTCCTTTGTAACTGTTGTCAAAAGCCCTTGATCATTACCAACAAGCTTCCTGATGCCAAATTAGGCAAAGATGCCCACTCCAGTAAACACCCTATATAGCTTATAGCACCCAAACCAGTCACCTATTGCCAACCTTCCAGGAGGAATTTTGTCTCTAGGCTATAAAAAGTGGCTACTAACCCACAAAAAGTTGGCTTTCCCTGGTCTGTCAGGAGGTCAGCCCCTTGCGCTCACTGTGCTCACATTATCTCTGCTCTTTCTTCTTAATAAACTCACTCCCTTCTGAAATGCTCTGTGTCTGGAAATTCTTTTCCAACCCATGTTCAGATTGCCTCAGCAATATTATTCATTAAATAGGATAATACATATCATGTTATAATTATAAAATTTTATAATACATTACAATTTATAATACTTTCTATTACAATTATAAAAATTATAATTTTCTCTACATTTTATATATTAAATAATCAACATGACCATACTAACTATCTGGCTTACTTTAGTCTCCTATCTTTTAAAACCCTTTTTGCTTGTCAACTAAGAAGAGATATGTTGTCTTAAAGGGAAATTTTGTAAATCTTTAATTTAAAATAAATAATTAAGTCCACTTGTGGGAAATAAAAGTCCCTGTAACAAATCTTCTTAAATTTTAGATTTCTTGCTAAAAAAAACCAGTTAAGTGTTGTTTATGCTTCCAGTTGTGTTAATGTATACATGTATTATACACAACATGTAAACAAATAGATTTTTTTTAAAGCATAGATGAGATCATACACTATATATTTTTAAGTGACTTGCTTTTTTTGTTTTTTACTCTTTTAAATGAAGTGTACAATTCAGTGGGTATTCATAAATTCTCAAGGCTGTACAACCATCACCACTAATTCTAATTCATCACCTCAGAAAGAAACCTCATATCTACTGGTAGTCACTTCCCATTTCCTCCCTTCACATCCCCAGCTCCTGGCAACCATTAATCTAATTTTTGTCTCTATGGATTTGTCTACTGTGAATATTTCATATAAATGGAATCATATAATATATGGCCTTTTGTGTCTGGCTTCCTGTCACTACATTTAAGTTCAGCTAACATGACTGAAGAGACTTAGCAGCAGCAGCAGCAGCAATACCTTTTAAAGATTGCCCAGTATTCTGTAGTTATGATGATTCCATACTGTGGCTTCACTGTAATTCGGTTAATCCTCCACTCAATGGTCATTTAAATTGCTTCCTCTTTTTCACTATCACAAACTACAAAGCAATGAACACCCCCGGCTTCACAGCAATGTTCAGGCTTTATGAACCTAGTGAAATTTCCTGCAGGAAAAAGTCTTATAGGACAGGTATTATTATTGGATAAAAAAGCATGCATAGTTGGAATTTTGATTGATCCTCCCAAACTGCCCATCAAAAAAGTTATACTACTCTCTACTCCTGCCAATAGTACGTTAGCTGACCATTGCCCCCCACCCTTATTAATAATATATATATTTTTTCTTTACTTTTTTGGTTATGCCACACAACATGTGGGATTTTCTCCAACCAGGGATCGAACTCATGTCCCCTGCATTGGAAGTGCACAGTCTTAACCACTGGACCACCAGGGAAGTCCAAATGCTGTATATTTTAGATTTAAAAGAGAAGTCACTTCAAAGCCCACTTGCAGTCACACCAGATTTTGTGGTAGAAGTAGTTATATTTTGGGGTACATTGTGTTTAATGAAATATACTATTAAAATTAATTTTACTACCTTTTTTTAAAAAAAAAAAAAACCACTTTTTTAAAAGTGACTACTTGAAAAATTTTTAATTACATATGTGGCTCAACTTTTATTTCATTGGATGCTGCTGCTCTAGAGTTAACCATGATCTCTATCCTCCTCTTGAATATCCTGTAATTGCTTTCTATAATCAATGCACATTTATATTTATCCATATATTTACCAGTTTCTTTGTTCTCCAAGACTTCTTTTTTGTTTCTTTGTTTAATTTTTTAAAACTTGTTTTATTTTTTGGCTGCCCCACGTGGTATTGTTGCAGGAAGGGGGACCCCTTCCAGGACCCGAAACTGGGCTCTTGTCTAACACTTGGAAATGAATTGTCCGAGGAGACACATGCTGACAAAGCAAGAGATTTTATTGGGAAAGGGCACCCGGGTGGAGAGCAGGAGGGTAAGGGAACTCAGGAGAACTGCTTTGCCGCATGGCTCGCAGTCTTGGGTTTTATGGTGATGGGATTCGTTTCCAGGTAGTCTTTGGCCAATCATTCTAATTCAGAGTCTTTCTTGGTGGCGCACGCATCGCTCAGCCAGGATGGATGCTAGCAAGAGGGATTCTGGAAAGAGGACGGACAGGTAGTGTCTCCTCTCCACCTTTCCCGAACTCTTTCGGCTGGTGGTGGCTTATTAGTTCCGTATCCCTTATCAGGATCTCCTGCCATAAAACAACTCATGCAAATGGTTACTATGGTGCCTGGCCAGGGTGGGTGGTTTCAATCAGTGTGCTTCCCCTAACAGTATGAGGGATCTTAATTCCCTAGCCAGGAATTGAACCTGTGCCCCTGAATTGGGCGTGCAGAGTCTTAACCACTGGGCCACCAGGAAAGTCCCGTTTGTTTAACTTTTGTTGAAGTAGAGTCTGTTCACAATGCTGTGTTAGTTTCAGGTGTACAGCAAAGTGACTCAGTTATACATGTGCATATGTCCACTCTGTTTCAGATTCTTTTCCCATATAGGTCATTACAAAATATTGAGTAGAGTTCCCTGTGATATACAATAGGTCCTCATTAGTTATCTATTATATATATATAGTAGTGTACATGTCAACCCCAATCTCCCAGTTTATCCCTCCCTGTTACCCCCGTCTCCATTAGTTCTTGCATCTCTTTCCTTCAGGCACATATATCCTCCCAAAAGAACTTTTTTAGGGGTAGTTTTTTTCAGCGCAAAAATGAGTGTGGGAACCATTCTATCTTAGTCTAAGAGGTTATCGGATGATAGTATGTGTGTGTGTGTGTGTGTGTGTGTGTGTGTGTATATATATGTATATATATATTTCTGTGTAAGGGGGGGTATCTAGACTTTTTGTGGGTGGAGGAGGGGTTGTGTTAGAGAGATGAAAGATACTTCAGTGAAATGCAGTATCTTACTTCCCATGACAGCAATTGAGATGTAAAATCAGAGTCAAGGGTTCTCACAGGAAACTGAGAAGAACAATATACCATATCTTATGTAGGAGTCCAACATCAGTGTCTAACATGTAGCCCCCTAAACTACTTATATTATAGTCAATTTGAATTTTAAAAGTAAATTTCTTTTTTTTTTTTCAGCAGGGGGCTTTTATTATAGTCAATTTGAATTTTAAAAGTAAATTTCTTTTTTTTTCAGCAGGGGGCTTATATTATAGTCAATTTGAATTTGAAAAGTAAATTTCTCTTTTTTTTTTTTCAGCAGGGAGCTTCCCTGGTGGTCCAGTGGTTAAGAATTTTCCTTGCAATACAAGAGATACTGGTTTGATCCCTGGCCCGGGAGGATCCCACATGCCATGGAGCAACTAGGCTCATGTGCCACAATTATTGAGCGCACACACTGTAACTTCCGAAGCCTACACACCTCGAGCCTGTGCTCCTCAACTAGAGAAGCCACCACAATAAGAAGCCCTCACATTGCAGCTAGAGAGTAGCTTCCACTTGCCACAACTAGAGAATGAAGGCTCACCACAGTCAAAAAATAAAATACTTTTTTTTAAAGTAAATTTCATTTTAATTAAACTCTCTTTCCTAAATGGAACTCACAAAAGTGATATATGTAGACAATACATTTATTATTTAATATACATATATATTTCTGTATTTGTGACATTTGCCCTTCCAGAACTTTGACTAAGGGAAATATCTGGGCACCCCTTGGTTATCTAATCTCTTTGTTCACTTCCCTCGAACTTCTGGACAAAAGTTAATTAACAGCAAAACCTTCCTAATTCGAACAAGTTGGAGAAGTCAAAGCAAATGGTAGGTTAATGTGTTTTAATAAATGTATAGTTGACCCTTGAACAACATACGGGTTAGGGGGTACCAGTTCCTTCATGGTCAAGGCTAATGCTGACCATAAGCCTTACTCATACCATAAACAGTCAACGTATATTTTGTATGTGATATTTTTATTTTTAAAATTTGGTGTGTTATTTATTTACATACATTTTTATGCACTCATCTTACCTTTTTCTTGATTTTTTTCTATATTTCTAGGTTATATGGGGCAGAAGTGTGCCAGCCGTGACAGACCGTACTTTGGCCACCTCATGTGAAGAGCTGACTCATTGGAAAAGACCCTGATGCTGGGAGGGATTGGGGGCAGGAGGAGAAGGGGACGACAGAAGATAAGATGGCTGGATGGCATCACCGACTTAATGGACATGAGTTTGGGTAAACTCCGGGAGTTGGTGATGGACAGGGAGGCCTGGCGTGCTGTGATTCATGGGGTCGCAAAGAGTCGGACATGACTGAGCGACTGAACTGAACTAAACTGAGCTTATATGGTTCATCTGCCAGTTTTTTCAAATTGTCACAAATATCCAAAAGATTTTTCAGTATATATATTGAAAAAAGTCCGTGTATAAGTGGACCTGCACAGTTCAAATCCATGTTGTTCAAGGGTCAGCTGCAGCTGCTTAATTTCTGGAGTATGCAGAAAGTTCTAGTAAGCTCATAAAATTTTAATGATGGAGTGTAAAAACATGGCCAGTATCATAAGTAATTAGAATTAGTATTAGCTGTGAACTCATGCAAAGAGCTTACTAATACAGTGCTTGCAAGTTGCTCTTTTGAGCTGGTTAATAAGATGTCTGCAAAGGTGTATACTTTTACTCCCTTGCTACCTGTAGAATATGTCTCACTTTTGCTTTTCTGCCTCTGTTTCTCTTCTTTCTGGTATTGGCACAATTATTTTCCTTTGGAAATCTGCCCTGCCCCAATTCTAAGCAAACAGGGTTGGAATGGAGCTATGGAGTGGATGAGGACCCAGGTGGGTCAGAGTGATAATGAGTGGGTTAAGGCGGGGCCCACAGCTGGTCTGGATTAGTGAAAGGCAGTCCCTGTATTCTGCTAGAGGTATGGGGCAACCCCTCTTCTTGCTGGAGTTGCTAACCTGAACAAATTCAGGCCTGAAGCAGTTGGTGGCTGTCATTGGTCAGCTACTGCTGCATAAGAAATCACCACAAACTTTGCAGTTTAAAATAATATTAATATATTATATATTATCTCACAATTTCTGTGCACCAGGAGCTCTGCCTCAGGGTCTTTCAAAAGACTGCAATCAAGGTGTCAGACTTCCCTGGTGGTCCAGTGGTTAAGACTCCATGTTCCCAATGTAGGAAGCATGAGTTCAATCCCTGGTGAAGATGTGGCATAAGCTGGGGTCTCCTTGTCAGGATCCCAGTCAAGCTGGGATAGAGTGCTAAAGTGTCAGGTATGCAAGTAGCCAATTAAAGCTACAAGCTGAAAATGAAAAAGTTAAGCCTTTGATCACTTGCTTAGATGGTTTAGAGACTGAAACTGGAGGAAGTACCTACTCTCCCTGTCGAATTTTCATCTATATACAACTCACTGTTGAAGGGATTTTATAGCCCCTGGGACTTTTGTGGTGGGGACGGAGAGAGAGGAGGGATAGGGGGGGAAAATACTGGGTACAAGGTCAGAGTGAGCAAGTGACTGCAAAGTCATGTCCCACTTTCCTCCATAAGGAGGCCTTGGCAGAGGTGCCTGGAGAAGACCTCTGCCCAGGACCTCAGATAAAGGGACCCAGGAAGCAAGGAGCACAATATGCATGAGAGTTTGACAGGTCAGAGGGGCTGAGTCCTTGAATGCAACTCCCTTAGAGACTGCAATACGCTGCCCATGCACCAGGTCTGGTGTGGGAAAGGCAGCTTTCCTCCCAGAGGCCTGCCAGGTAAAGTAAAGCCTTTGAATTGCCTATGATCAGGCCTGAGAAATCACACATAGGTTTTTCACTGGAAGCCAGACAGTTCATTCATCTGGAGCCTTGACTGGGGAACAATCTGCTTCCAACCTCACCCACTGGTTGTTGGCAGGATTCAGTTCCTGGTGGGACATTGGACTGAGGGTTTCAAGTCCTCACTGGCTGTTGGCCAAGGGCCACCCTCAGTTCCTTATCACATGAGTCTTTCTACTTGGCAGGCTATTTTATGAAATTTAACCAGAGGAGATGGCAATAGAGTCTGTGCCAGTCAGAGCTAAGTCCCAGTCTTATATAACCTAATCACAGAAGTGACATCCCATTAATATTGACACAGTCTATTGATTAGAAGCTGGTTACTCAAGGGGAAGGAATTACACCAGACTGTGAATACCAGGAGGTAGGGATCACTGGGGCTGTCTTAGAAGCAGCTGACCGTAATGGCTGTCCGGTAACATTAAGGGAGAGTCTACTTGGGATTGATACCAGCCCAGAGGCCAACAAAGTTGAGAAAGAGAAGGGATACTTAAGGCACCATTTAAGCGTGTGGATCCAGATACTTCTGAAGTCAACTATCCATTGGCATCCCAGTACCAGAACTAATACCTTTTCTTCTTTAAGGATTCCATTTGCACTGCGTTTTAGTCACTTGCAACTGAAAGAGTACTGATTAACATAAAAATAACGTGGGCAGGGTCTTTTGGTTTCTTGGGACAGAAAAGTGCTGCAGTCAGTCACCTTAAGAGTAAGGTGTTTCTTTTGGTGGTAGGAATGTAAATTGAGAAAGTTACTGTGGAGAACAGCGTGGAGGTTCCTCAAAAAAATAAAAATAGAGTTACCACATGATTCAGCAATCCACTCCTGGACTCATGAGGACTTCCCAGGGGCTGTGGGCAGGCTGGGCATTCTATGGCTTCTCTTGTTTAAGGCATAAAGCAAGGGACTTCCCTGGGGTGGTCTAGTGGAATCTACCTCCCAAAGCAGAGGACATGTGTTCAATCCCCAGGCAGGGAAGATCCCAAATACTGCAGAGCAACTAAGCACATGTGCCACAACTACTGAGCCCATGCACTGCAACTATTGAAGCCCGCATTCCTAGAGCTTGTGTTCCTCAGCAAAAGAAGCCACTGCAAGAAGTCCACATAAGGCAACAAAGAGTAGCCCCCTCTGGCTGCAACTGGAGAAAGCCCAGTTCACAGCAATAAAGATCCAGCACAACCAAAAATAAATAAATAAATCTTATAATAATAAAATAACAGGTTCCTGGATACAGAGATTTGGATTTTTAAAAAAGACATAAGGCAAGCCATTTTTCATGAAGATGGTAAAGATTCCAGTTTGAATAATCACTGTCTTGAAAGCTTAAGGTCTGAATCAATGAGGCTTCACTGAGTTTTAGCATGACTTGGGAGACCTTGTTTCTATTTCTAGCTACTTTTTGATGACCAAATCATCTGCAGTGATCAAGGACTCATTCTGTTGCAAATGAAAAACATTCAACTTAAATAGGCACACGTCCAAAATGGAATTTGTATCTGAAAAGTCCAAGGGTAGATCTTGTTTCATGCTTGGCTCCATCTAGGGGTCAAACAGTGTCAATGTCATCATGTCATGATGACTGTCGCAGAGCTACTTTCCTCTGCATTGGCTCCTTTCCAGGCAGCTTCTTTAGTCCTGGTGGTAAGGTAACCACCAACATCTCTAGGCTGACATATTCTCTCCTCAGCAGCACTGCTGGAAGAGAGTTTCATTCTTCCCAATGGTTCCACCTGAGGTCCTGGAACTGAGTCGCACTGGTTTGGCTTGACTCACCTGTGCGTCCATGAACCAATGGCTAGACAAGAGGGATGCAATGCTTTGATTGGCCAGACTTGGGTCACATGATTATCCCTGCAGCCCCACCTAAACCACAGGAACTGAGAGTGACAGAGGAATGATTCCAAAGGAAGAGTAGGGAGATATTAATTCAAAGAAAATGGGTGTTGGCAATAGCAACACCACTGTCTGTATTCCTTAATCTATTTTTGTTTCCCAGTCTCTGAAAGCACAAGCCAATCGCAGAGTAACCATGCAAGCAATCTCTAAGTCTAAAAACGTTTGCAGGTGACTTCTAGAATTTGCTTATTTTTTTTTAATCGAAGTAAGATTCATGTAAGACAGCAAAATGACTGTCTGAGGAGACCTTACAAATAGCCGTGAAAAGAAGAGAAATGAAAAGCAAAAGAGAAAAGGAAAGATATACTCAATTGAATGCAGAGTTCCAAAGAATAGCAAGGAGAGATAAGAAAGCCTTCCTCAGTGATCAGTGCAAAGAAATAGAGGAAAACAACAGCATGGGAAAGACTAGAGATCTCTTCAACAACATCAGAGACACCAAGGGAACATTTCTTGCAAAGATGGGCTCAATAAAGGACAGAAATGGTATGGACCTAACAGAAGCAGAAGATATTAAGAAGAGGTGGCAAGAATACAAAGAACTGTACAAAAAGATCTTCATGACCCAGATAATCATGATGGTGTGATCACTTACCTAGAGCCAGACATCCTGGAATGTGAAATCAAGTGGGCCTTAGGAAGCATCACTACAAAGTTAGCAGAGGTGATGGAATTCCAGTTGAACTATTTTAAATCCTAAAAGATGATGCTGTGAAAGTCCTGCACTCAATATGGCAGCAAATTTGGAAAACTCAACAGTGGCCACAGGACTGGAAAAGGTCAGTTTTCATTCCAATCCCAAAGAAAGGCAATGCCAAAGATTGCTCAAACTACCGCATGATTGCACTCATCTCACATGTTGGTAAAGTAATGCTCAAAATTCTCCAAGTCAGGTTTCAGCAATACATGAACCATGAACTTCCAGATGTTCAAGCTGGTTTTCTAAAAGGCAGAGGAACCAGAGATCAAATTGCCAACATCTGTTGGATCATCAAAAAAGCAATAAAAAATCTGCTGGATCATTGAAAAAGCAAGAAAGTTCCAGAAAATAATTTATTTCTGCTTTATTGACTATGCCAAAACCTTTGACTGTGTGGATCACAGCAAACTGTGGCAAATTCTTCAAGAGATGGGAATACCAGACCACCTGACCTGCCTCTTGAGAAATCTGTATGCAGGTAAGGAAGCAACAGCTAGGACTGGACATGGAACAGCAGACTGGTTCCAAATATGGAAAGGAGTACGTCAAGGCTGTATATTGTCATCCTGCTTATTTAACTCATATGCAGAGTACATCATGAGAAATGCTGGGTTGGATGAAGCACAAGCTGGAATCAAGATTGCCAGGAGAAATATCAATAACCTCAGATATGCAGATGACACCACCCTTATGGCAGAAATCGAAGAAGAACTAAAGAGCCTCTTGATGAAAGTGAAAGAGGAGAGTGAAAAAGTTGGCTTAAAGCTCAACATTCAGAAAACTAAGACCATGGCATCCGGTCCCATCAGTTCATGGCAAATAGACAGGGAAACAGTGGAAGCAGTAACAGACTTTATTTTTTTGGACTCCAAAATCACTGTAGATGGTGATTGCAGCCGTAAATTAAGACACTTACTCCTTGGAAGAAAAGCTATGACCAACCTAGACAGCATATTAAAAAACAGAGACATTACTTTGCCAACAAAGGTCCATCTAGTCAAAGCTATGGTTTTTTCCAGTAGTCGTATAGGTGTGAGTGTTGGACCATAAAGAAAGCTGAGCGCCGAAGAATTGATGCTTTTGAACTGTGGTGTTGGAGGACTCTTGAGAGTCCCTTGGACTGCAAGGAGATCCAACCTAAAGTTGGATCCTAAAGGAAGTCAGTGCTGAATATTCATTGGAAGGACTGATGTTGAAGCTGAAACTCCAATACTTTGGCCACCTGACGTGAAGAACTGACTCATTTGAAAAGACCTGATGCTGGGAAAGATTGAAGGCAGGAGGAGAAGGGGACAACAGAAGAGGAGATGGTTGGATGGCATCACAAACTCAATGGACATGCATTTGAGTAAACTCCAGGAATTGGTGATGGACAGAGAGGACTGGTATGCTGCAGTCCATGGGGTTGCAAAGAGTCGGACATGACTGAGTGACTGAACTGAACTGAACTGAAGATTCATGTAACAAAAATTAACCATTTTTAAAGTGAAGGAGGGACTTTCCTGGTGGTCCGGTGGTTAAGACCCTGAGCTTGTGTTGCATGGGGCTCATATTTGATTTCTGGTGGGGGAACTAAGATTCCACATGCCTCGTGGTGTGGCAAAAAAAAATAAATAAAAATTAAAAAGTGAATAGTGCAGTGGCATTTAATGCATTCACAGTGCTGTACAACTACCACCACTACCAGGTTTCAGAACATTTTTATCACCTCAAAATAAAATTGCAGTAGTTCCCATTTTCTATTCCTTCTAGGCATGGTGACCATCAATCTGCCTTCTGTGTCTGTGGATTTACCTATTCTGGATATTTCATATAAATAGAGCCATGAAATATTTGATTTTTGTGTCTGGCTTCTTTCGCTGATATCAGGGTTTTCAAGGTTCATCTACATGGTAGCTTATATCAGCACTTCATTCCTTTTGGGAATATTTTTTTGGGAATTTTGTGTTATTATACTAGACCTTTGTGCAACCAACCTCTGGGACTTCTTCATCTTGCAAAGCTGCAACACTATTCTCATTAAACAACTCTCTATTCCCTCCTCCCCACCTAGTTCTTGGCAACACTATTCTATTTTCCGTGTCTATGAATTGACAACTTTAGATACCTCATGTAAGTGGAATCATACAGTATTTGTCCTTTTGTTTCTGGCTTATTTCACTTAGCATAATGTCCTCAAGTTTCATTCATGTTGTAGCTTATGTCAAAACTTCCTTTATAAAGTTGAAGAGTATTCCATTGTATGTATACGCCACATTTTGTCTATTCATTCATCTGTTGATGGACACTGGCTGCTTCTGCTTCTTGGCTATTGTGAATGAGGCTGTTGTAGACACAACTTACAAAGAGCTCTCTGAGACTCTGCTTCCAGTTCCTTTGGATCTACACTCAGAAGTGGGGTTGTTGAATCATATGGTAATTCCATTTTAAATTTTTTTAAGAACTAGAATTTGTTTGTTTTCAAAATTAATTTTCTGCCTCTTTCCTAAAATATTTTATGCAATGGGAATGAAAGTGTGTTTTAAAATGTTTTGAAATTCTCGTAGAGGAAAAGCAAAAACCTCAAAAAACTCCCACAAAACAAACAAACAAAAAAACTAACAAGTGGAATGCTGGAAACCAGTTGAAGGTCAATTTCTAGAACAATGTCTCAGTCCATCTTCTCGGCCAAGAGCCAGAGCCTGGACCCCTGGAGTCACAGTTCCAAGGTCACTGACATGGCCTTGATGACAGTTTATGAACTCAAGCTTTGGCCACAGGTGGGAGATATATCTTTGTCCAGACCTCCTTTATGAAACACTTTCTCTAGCAGAAGCACAAGAGTAAAACTGGAATGAAGCCATTCCGCTGAATAACCACATCAGTGAATTTCCTGCCCTTACTCAACAAACAAAAACAGCCTGTGGTTTTACAGGCTCATTCATTCTAGTCTACCCACAGCAGCCCTACAAAAGTTCCTTGCCGAGACTCACAGACAATTTATAACCCAGAAAGGCAAGTGTACAGAGTAGATGTGTGTCCATAAATACTAATATTGCTTTTCTTTTTAAAAATTGCTTTCTCCACCTCCTTTAAGACCTCTACCATGACCTGAGTAAGCAGTAAATGCCAGGAGCCCCAAAAGGCCCCAGGGCTGAGCTTTTACCAGGATTTTTAAGGCACTTCCTGGTTTCTAGACAAAAACAAGGCTTTCCGGAGGCATCTGCAGGTGTGCCTGGCTCCACCAATCTGGCTGGCAGAAGTCTTCTCCCCACAGACCAGACAGGTTCTCCTTTCAGTTGGATTTAAGCCTTTGGCAAGTCCCTGAGGCTTTCTGAACATCAGTTTCCTAAACTATGGGAGGGTAAATGAGAACCAGACTCAACATCTAACAACGAATGCATGATCAAATTATTCATGATATCATAATTGACAGTTGTCTTAAAAAACAATTTTTTGAAATGTATTTAGTAACAGACTTCCCTGGTGTATTTAGGAAGTATTTAGGACTTCCCAGGTGGCTCAGACAGTAAAGTATCTGCCTACAATGTGGGAGACCTGGGTTCAATCCCTGGGTCGGGAAGATCCTCTGGAGAAGGAAATGGCAACCCACTCCAGTACTCTTGCCTGGTAAATCCCATGGATGGAGGGGCCATCCATGGACTGTCGGTAAGCTACAGTCTGTGGGGTCGCAAAGAGTCGGACACGACTGAGCGACTTCACTTTAGTAACAGAAAATGTTCAATATAGAATACTAAATAAGAGATAATACAGAAGTTTGTATTCTTATGTGGATCAGATATATTCTATATATATTGTTAAAATCATGAGTATAAAACTTCGTGGAGATAGAAAGGAACAACAAATGAGAAGGTAAAACAAAAACAAGCAAACAAAAACCATGAGGGAAGGCCGTCCCTGGTGGTCCAGTGGTTAAGAATCTGCTTGTCTGAGTCCTTTCACTGGTCACCTGAAACTATCACAACATTGTTAATTGGCTATGCTGTGCTGGGCTGTGTTTAGTCACTCAGTCCTCTCTGACTCCTTGCGACCCCAAGAGCTGTCACCCACCAGGCTCCTCTGTCCATGGGGATTCTCCAGGCAAGAACACTGGAGTGGGTTGCCATGCCCTCATCCAGGGGATCTTCCCAACCCAGAAATTGAACTGGGGTCTCCTGCACTGCAGGTGGATTCTTTACCAGTTGAGCTACCACAGAAGCCCGTTAATCAGCTATATCCCAATATAAAATAAAAAGTTCAAAAAAAAAAAAATCTGCCTTGTAAGGCAGGAGACATGGGTTCAACCCCTGGTCGGGGACCTGGGATCCCCCATGCCACAGGGCAACTAAGCCTGAGCACCACAACTACTGAGCAGGCCCATCCTGTGTGCCGCAACTCGGACTCAACACGACCAAATTTAAAAAAAAGGACATACACACAACAGAGTAAATCTGTTGACCACAAGGTTTCCTTTTGGTTTAAAAATCAATCAGTCACAGAGACCCCGCACAGTATGGAATATGGTATCCCAAACTTAAAATGCAAATGTTTAGCTCACTTCTATGATTTTTGTCCTTAGGAGAAAACAAACAACAACCAAATAAGTGTACATGTCAAAGAACACATATTGTGAGATGTTTCTAGAGCTTAGTAGTGAGATCACCTTAAGTATTCCCAAACGGGAAATATTGTGTTTTAAACAAGTAGTCGATAGATACAATAGAATCTTGTGTAGCCATTAAGAATGTTGCTGTAGTGGTTTATTTATAGACATGAAAGGAGGAAGTGAAGAAAAGCAAATTACACAGTAGCATGTATGTATAATTTGACCCAGTTAATATTGAATCCAAACCATCATATATGCATATTCACATTTATATACAGCAAAGTCTGGAAGGAAAATCGCAAGATGCTCATTGCTTTTGGTTGGTTGGATTATTAAATAATTAGTTAATTTTATGTTTGTTTGTATTTATGAGTTTTATATAATGTAAAAATAATAATAGCCTTCCATTAGGAGGTACTAAGTTGTGTATGAAGCACACCACCTGTGTTTCGTTTAATTCTCACTATGATCATTTCAGGGTGTTGATAAACCCATTTTAGAGAGAGGAAAACTGAGGCTTAGTGAGGAAAGGTCATATTCTGTATAACTTTCTTATTGTTGCTACAACAAATTACCAGAAACTTAATGGCTTACGACAACGTGAATTCATTATCTTATGGTTCTGGACGTCAAAAGTCTGAAATGGGTCTCACTGGGCTAAAATCAACGTGTCAGCAGGGTTACATTCATTGTGGAGCCTCTGGAGAAGAATCTAGTTCCTTGCCTTTTCCAGCTTCTATAGACTCCCTGCAATCCTTGGCTTCTGGCCCCTTCCTCCACCTGCAAAACCAGCAATGGCTGGTCAAGTCTTTCTCACACGGAATCCCTGTCCTTCTAAAAAGCCTGCCTTCTTCCCCATTTAAGGACCTTTGTGATCACACTGGGCCCACCCAGATAATTGAGGGTAATCTCCTGATTTTAAGTTCAGCTGACTGACAACCTTATTTCCATCTGGAACCATAATCCCCCCTAGTCACATAATGAATATATTCACAGGCTCTGGGAATTAGGATGTGGCCATCTTTGAGAAGCCATTCTGCCTGTTTCCCTTGCCCAAGGTTTCATGGGTACTAGGTGATGAATTAGAACTGTGAGTGCATTCTGATTTCCATTCCTGTGCCCTTAGATTATGTTATTTGACTGATTAATTGTATATCAGTGGTGGTGGTTTAGCCACTAAGTCGTGTCTGACTCCAGCAATCCCATGGACTGTAGCCCACCAGGCTCCTCTTTCCAAGGGATTTTCCAGGCAAGAATACTGGTGTGGGTTGCGATTTCCTTCTCCAGGTGATCTTCTCAACCTAGGGATCGAACCCAAGTCTTCTGCATTGTAGGCAGTTTCTTTACCGCTGAACCATTAGAGAAGCCCAGTTGTATACTAAAGATGGTTAAAATTTTTTTATATGTTAAAAAATGAATAAAAGGACTTTCCTTTCCCTGTCCTTTCAGCCTTATTCAGCCTTTTTCGTTATGTCATCCATCTGCCCCTACCTAAATCTCCCATTCTAGCAAAACCAGTCTGCTCACTGGTCCAAGTCCAGCACCCTCAAACACACCCCAAGCTTGTTTCCACTGCAGGTGGTCCTCATACTGTCTCTTAAACTTGGGAGTGTCACTCTCAGTCATCTGAGAAGCTGATGACAAGATGGGATTCAATGTGCAAGGGATTTATTAGGAGATATGACTGTGAGAAAAAATGGGGAGAGAACCTGAGCTAGCGAAGGTAGCAACCTAGCCTGAGGTGCAGTTTCAAGGAAACAGGCAAGCTGGTCCTGACCACAGAAAGCCCTGAGCCTCCCAGCTGTGGCAGCTTGACCCTGCCAAGCTTGGTCATGGGCTGGGGGCAGTCTGCCAAAGCATAGTCTTGGCCTCAGAGCAGAGACCAGCAGTTGGGGCCCTGGCCAACTTCTCTCCCTGCAGTCAGAGGTGTGAGAGCTGCATTCTAATGGCGACCGGGCAGGGTTGTAATGGTGATTTACTGTGTAAACCTTCACCAGAGGAAAGTTTTCTGGAGTCAAAGACCATGCTTGCCTCATCTACTGCCAGCACTTCCAGCTAAAGCACGCTTAAGGACTTTGTGTCCATCGGACATTGGGGGCCAGGTGGGCTTTCAACCTGCTTTGTCACTTCTACCTCTCCAAGTCTCAGTTTATTTATCTATGAAATGGGTGAAGAGCAGTGCCTCCCACATTGGATTGGTGTGAGGCTTAAAAGAAACTCTGAGCGTCAAGGTCTTCGGACGAGGCCTGGCATGGGGAAGTGATAACCATCAGGTAATGGAAGTTGTTCTCACTGCAGCACAGACTTGCACACAGTGCTTAGTAATGATAATTGTTGTTTTGGGGTATACATACAGTGGATGCTTGGTAAATGTTAGTCATCCTTGGAATGAACTGACCTACAGGGAGCATGCACTTGGTAATGGCAGCAGTCCTTATGGAACCAGGCTGACCTGAATACAGTGGATGGTCAGTAAATATAGTTTGGCTGGTTCTAACTTCCCTGATAGCTCAGTTGGTAAAGAATCTGCCTGCAATGCAGGAGACCCTGGTTTGATTCCTGGGTTGGGAATATCTTCTGGAGAAGGGATAGGCTATCCACTGCAGAACTGTTGGGCTTCCCTTTTGGCTCAGCTGGTAAAGAATCTGCCCACAATGCGGGAGACCTGGGTTCAGTTCCTGGGTTGGGAAGATCCCCTGGACAAGGGAAAGGCTACCCACTCCAGTATTCTGGCCTGGAGAATTGATGGAATGTATGGGATATCCATGGGATAACAAAGAGTTGGACACAACTGAGTGACTTTCACTTTCAACCATTGTTTTAATGGAAGTGGTTCTATTCTCTCCCTTACACACACATTCATTTCAGTGATATTTGTAAAATGAAAAAACAACAAAAAAGCCCAAATGTCCAAAATAAAGAAGTGAATAAATTGTGGTGCATCTAGAGTGGACAAAGTCATTAAAATAATGCAGTTTAAAAAAAATTTTTTTCGGGATGTGGATCATTTTTAAAGTCTTTACTGAATTCATCACAATATTATTTCTGTTTTATGTTTTGGTTGTTTGGCTGCTAGGCATGTGGGATCTTATTTCCCCAGCCATCAGGGACTGAACCCACACTCCATGCATTTGGGGAGAAGCCTTAACCACTGGACTGCCAGGAAAGTCTCATGAAGATCTATTTTTAATACAAATATTCTACAATGGTAAAGTAAATGTAATTGTTTTGGCGAACAAACAACAAAATTATTTGTATTCATAATTTTAAAATTGGAAAGATATGTCCCAAATTGTTACCGATGTTTATGTTTAAATAGTGGAATAGAAGCCATTCTTAATTATTTCTTTGGATTTTTTTAATCTTAATTTTCTACAAAGCACTTGTATTATTTCCTAGTAGAACTAAAAACAACAAACAACTTGGGGGGTGGGTAGTAATCAGTGTAAAAAACTGTCCTAAGGTCATACTGCTAAGTCGCTTCAGTTGTGTCCCACTCTTAACAACCAATGGACTGTAGCCCCCCAGGTTCCTTTGTCCATGGGATTCTCCAGGCAAGAATACTGGAGTGAGTTGCCATGCCCTCCTCAAGTGATTGAATCCAGGTTTCCTGAATTACAAATATTCTTTACCATCTGAGTCACCAGGGAAGACTTAAGGTCATATTAGGCTAAGGACTAGTAAATAGTGCCCATCGTATTCAGCAAAAATAAAGCATCTGGTGGTCACAACGAAAGCAGTTTTGAAGAAAAAAAAAAGAAAGCAGTTTTGAGGCAGTCACTTGTCAACAAAGGAAGAATAGTAACTATGGTTTATTGACTAAAACAAAACAGAAAAAAACAAAAATGCACAGCATTTAGCTCTGGGGAACTGCTTGGAAGAGGAAGGGCCAGAAGCCAGTACATATGTAATTCTGGCCAAGAGTATGTGCGATCAAGCATAAGTCTTAGTAGAAGGTTGCTTCTAGGAGCAAATAGTTCATGATTTTTGCGCTTTAAAAAAAAGTATGGAAAGATGCAAAAATCTGGATTAATTAAAAAAAAACTCTCCTAGAATATATCTAATGGTTTTGCCTTTTTTCCCCCCAAAGCACAAAGTGCCTCGTTCTGTCCTGAATACCTTTCAGGGTATTTTATATTGTAGGTCGGGGATTGCAGGGGCTGACTTCATTCTTTTGAAAATGGATGGTATCAACTATACTCCAATAAAAATTAATTAAAGAAAAAAAAAAACACACTAGATGGTGAGCAACATTCCTCGTTTCACAAGTTAAAAAATCACTTCTCAAAAAAAAAAAAAAAACCCAATAATTTCCCCCCCAGTCTTGGCAAGACCAAGTCCGGATAGAAGAATCAAACGCTATGTGCAAATATTTCTGCCGGTTGAGAAAAGCGCCGACAGAAAGTGAAGTCGCTTAGTCGTGTCTGACTCTTTGCGACCCCATGGACTGTAGCCTACCAGGCTCCTCCGTCCATGAAATTTTCCAGGCAAGAGTCCTGGAATGGGTTGCCATTTCCTTCTCCAGGGTATCTTTCCGACCCAAGGATCAAA
This sequence comes from Muntiacus reevesi, assembly GCF_963930625.1. Classification (NCBI taxonomy): domain Eukaryota; kingdom Metazoa; phylum Chordata; class Mammalia; order Artiodactyla; family Cervidae; genus Muntiacus; species Muntiacus reevesi. The sequence goes on from NC_089261.1 coordinate 16,359,209, forward strand.
CCCGGGTCTCCCGCATTGCAGGCAGACGCAAGTGGGGATGGGAGAAGCAAACGTTTTGTGCAAACATTCTTGCAGATTGAGAACAGCGCTGACAAGCTCCCCCCAGACCCTCTCCAGGCCATTACCGAAGCTAGTGAGCATGCGCGAAAGTACAAAGAGGAGGGGCAATGTGGGTTGCTTTAAGAAGTGCGACAGAAAAGCAAGGCCTTACCATTTCTGCAATTTTAAGGTTGAACAAAGAAAAAGGCAAAAAGTTTAAAAAAAAAATCGAAAGTAGCTCAATTGCAATTCTTGAAACAACAGTCTTGCAAGCTCAGTCATAACTCTTGGGAACTCCCCCAGCAAAAGAGTAGCAAGAGCTCCCTCTGCAAAAAGAAAGGCCAAGCCTGGTGCATTGACCCGGGAGCGCCCGACGACCCGCGCTACCGGGCTCGGCCAATCAGAGAGAAGAGTGGGGCCCCTCCCCGCCGGTGACTGGAGGAGCGGGATGGGGCGGGGCGGTGGCTCAGGAGCTTGTACTCCTCGGCAGTGTGGCTCGAACTACCTCCGTGCATTGTGCAGACTGCTGTGAGTCCGTGCTCCTACCCTGCGCGAGTCCACAAGCCGCTTTCTCTGCTGTCTGACCCGCTCGGCTCCACGATGCCGGTGGACCTCGGCAAGTGGTCCGGGCCTTTGAGCCTGCAGGAAGTGGATGAGCGGCCGCAGCACCCGCTGCAGGTCAAATACGGCGGGGCGGAGGTCGACGAACTGGGCAAAGTACTGACACCCACTCAGGTACCGAGGGCGGAAGGGGTGCAGCTGCTGGAGGCTGGGAGGCTCTCAGGTCGGCGGGTCGGCGGCCCAGTGGAAGTGGGGAGGACGTTCCGGCCTCTAGTGCGCCGGATCCACCAAGGGAAGGGAGTCGCGGTGCCCAAGCCGCAGGCCTGCCGACCGCTCCCTCCCCCTAACCAGCGCCGGGAACCTGGCACGTGGCGGGCGGGGCTCGCCCTGGGGAAGAAATTGATACATTCTCTTGGGATTTCGAGGAGCAGGCAGGGGAGGAGGCCTCGAAATGGCCCAGATCGCTGGACAGGGGCGGGGAGGAGGCCTTCCCCCGGAGGTAGTGGGCGGTGGCCCCTCACGCCCCCAGAGCGTCCCCTCTCGGCCCGGAATTTTAGGCCTCAGTATGGGGAGTAAAAGCCCCACCCAAGGGCATATGACGCATTATGTAACCAGTGAGCAGCAGGGCCCTGTGATTCCTCCTTTGTTTTTAACGGTCTGGAGCTGGAAGCCACCCAAATGTAGGTGCGTTCTGGAGCTGGAAGACTCGAGGGTAACGGCCTTGTTCTACCGTTTGGCCTTTGACCCCCGCCCGACTTGGCTAAGGCCTAACCAGGTTCTGGCTGCTGCAAGTGGGGAACTAGGTGCCTGGACACCGTGGTCAGTAGTTGGTCCTGACGCTTCGGGGCAGCAGTGCGAATAAACAGTGCTCAGATGGTTTATTAATTTAGATGTTTACAGAGTTTATTGTTTCGGGTGTGTAAAGTGCCCTTCCGGCAGCCTCTCTTTGCCAAACTCACTGTCCACGTCTGTCCATCTTGGTTTCCTCTGCCCTTTTAAATATCCACTTAATTCAGATTTCACTTTAGCAGGCCCCAGATAATGTGGTCTCCAGTCTAGAGATTGTGTTATTCCAAATAATGTAAGGTTGTAGTCAGCAACCGTTGAAATCCTGACCCACCTTTTTCTGTTAATAATATGCTATGATACTAGCCCCATAGTGTTGTTGGGACTAAAATAAATAACGTATATTAAACATCAGTCCCGGGTTCTTAGTAGAGTCAGTACAGTTGAGCTTTTATTAATAATTTCTGTGCTTGACCTTTGAGGAATCCAAGGTCAAAGAAAGAGTGCTGGTTTCTTCAGCATTTCTGACTTTTAAGCTCCAAATCTGTTCTTTCCTACAGGTTAAGAACCGGCCCACCAGCATTACATGGGATGGCCTTGATCCAGGTAAATTGTACACCTTGGTCTTGACAGATCCGGATGCTCCCAGCAGGAAGGACCCCAAATACAGGCAAGTTGGAGAAAGAGGGGGAGTAGCGGGTCATCCATTGTGACCCAGTGCTTCATATGTGGGAAGAAACAGACTTCATTTGGGGTGTTCACTTCCATACTTAAATCTGAGCGTGCGTTTTGCTCCTAGAGCAAGACTGTAGAATAGCCGAGAGCTGGATCGGCCCAGGCTTGTTTTTGTACAGCCCCATGAGCTGAGGATGACTAACATTTTTAAAAGAGCAATAATACTTTGTGACATGTGGATATTACATGAAATTCAGACTTTGGTGTCCCTAATTAAAGTTCTGTTGGCTGACTGCCTGTGAGTGTGTACTGACTTCCTGTGATGCTGATGGTCCTCTCTTCCTCCACGTAGGGAATGGCACCATTTCCTGGTGGTCAACATGAAGGGCAACGACATCGGCAGTGGCACAGTTCTGTCTGATTATGTGGGCTCCGGGCCTCCTAAGGGCACAGGTCAGTAAAGGTTGCATTTGGAAGGAGATATGGGAGGGGAGCCTGGGTGCATATTAGGATTGATATAAAGTGCTACAAAATCTTAGTCTAGCTTTTAGAGTCTTATATTTATGAGAGCCCTTATCCTAGTGAAGATTTTAGGCAACTCAGTTCCCCTCTGAAGCAGCTGTCTGTCAGGGACACTCAGACCCATTGTAGTGTCAGGTGGCCAGAACCATGGGTACTGGTTAGATGGACGTTCGTATAGAGAATCGTGTATTGGACCTTGCCGAGTTGGACCAGTGCTGCCTAGGGTAATGGTGGGAGATGCGCTGTTACCATGTCGTGCTTGACAGGTGTTTCCATTTCCTGGAACAAGGAACTGGAATGGGGCAGAACACTTGATCTTGTACACACTGTTCAGCCATAAGTTACTCTGAAGAGGTACAAGAAGGTCCCTGACAAGGGACCTGGTGTTTTATCTGTAGGCCCAGAAGCTCAAAGCCCTCTTATGCATTCATAAGAGGGACCTCTCTCCCAAGCATCTCTATAAGTTCTCTAGAGCCAGTTATAAAATCAGGCAGTTTAATTATGGAAAGTATACCTATGAGAATAAAGCAGTTCTCTCAAGTAGCAGCTATGTTCTCATTAACAAAAAGAGCTTCAGTGACTCACTTCTTTTTCCTTTTCACATTTGTTTAGTAAGGTATAATTTACATATAATAAAACACACAAATCGGAAGGGTTTAATCAATGAATATTGACAAGTGCATACATCCATGTTAGCACCATGGGAAATAAGATGTAGGATGCTTCTGTCACCCCCAGGTTCTTAAGGGACCTTTTAAGTTAAACTTCCCCAGAGCTAATCATTTTCTGGCTCTTCTCTCTATGGATTACTCTTGCTGTTCTTGTATTCTTATAAATGGTGTCATGCAGTATGCATTTGTGACTGGTTTTCTGGACTTAAGGTGGTGTCTGTGAGACTCATCCATGTTATTGTGAGATCGGTAGCTCCTTCCTTTTCATTGCCAAGTAGTATTCCCTTGTGCAAATATACCACAGTTTGTGTAGCCATTCCCTGGACATTTGGCTTGTACTTCTAGTGTTTGGATATCATGAATAAATTTGCTGTTTCCATTCTTGTCCTTTTATGGGCATGTTTCCATTTTCCTTGGGTAAATACTTAGGAGTAGAATTGTTGAGTCATAGAATCCAAAATGGTTGAAAACTTCTATACTCTAATCAGCAGTATTTCAGCAGTATACTGAAGGAAAGTTTCAGTAGCTCCATATAAGAGCCATGCCATATGTATTGATAGTACCATTCCAAGATTCATCCATATGGTAGCATGGGACAGGATTTCCTGCCTTTTTTTTTAAGGTTGAATAATATTCCACTGTACATATATACTATATTTTGTTTATCTTTTCATTTGTCAGTGGACATTTGGAGTGCTTTCACCTCCAGGCTGTTGTGAATAAAGTTACAGTGAACTTAGCCCCCTCTCATAAATGGGGTGATCTGGGTCCTGCCAAGTTGGTGCATTCTCAGAAAATGGGTGACATCTCCATCTCAGACACTTAGCTATATGTATGTCTTCCCTCCTGCCTTTCCCTCCAGGCCTGCACCGCTACGTCTGGCTGGTTTACGAGCAGAAAGGACCACTGAAGTGTGACGAGCCCATTCTCAGCAACCGATCTGGGGACCACCGTGGCAAATTCAAGGTGGCCTCTTTCCGCAAAAAGTATGAGCTTGGGACCCCAGTGGCCGGCACATGTTACCAGGCTGAATGGGATGATTATGTGCCCAAGCTCTATGAGCAGCTGTCTGGGAAGTAGAGGAGATGGACACCTTCCCAGAGTTCCCAAACAGTGTTTCAGTTTAGTGATGCATGTAGATTTCCCCCCATCTCTCTGCCCAAGCCCTGAGTGGTCAGATTTACATTTAGGGTGACTTTTCTTTCCTTCTGCCTGTATTATATAATTTTAGGGGGTTTATGTTTTGATCAAATTTGAACTCCGTTTTGGTGGGGGATTCTTTGGTACTGTGATGTGGTTTACCAAAATGTTAATACAAGAACAACAACCCAGACTTTAAAGAAGAAAACAAATTCTGGTAAAAAGACCAGGTCTGCAGTATTAGAACAGAGCTTCAAAGAATCTTTAAGGGAGGTTGAAAACAAAAGAGAGATTGATTGCCTCCGCCTTTGTGAGCCTGAGCAGAATTGTGTGTGAAGGCGCCTACTGGCATGTGTTTTCACGGCTCTGTCTCACCAAAACAACCAGGGGCCGGCATGTCCACTAACCCCCAACGTCTCAGACTGGTTACTGCGTGTCTGTCCTGCTGTGGCTCCTTTAAAGAGCAGTACTGAAAAAAACTCCACAGAAGAAGTTGCTTTGCTGTTAAAGCCTGGCCATCTAGATGAGCAGCAGGGCTGGGTAAGAGGTTATCAGAAATCCGAAAGTCTGTGCTTATTAAATTGATCACTCTTTGGTTTAAAAAAGAAAGCCAGTCTGGAGTTGAATGTTGTGTTAATTTTGCTGTTTGCTTATATTTGAATAAAAATAAAAACACTGTGTATTTGAACCCAGCCTCCAGATACTTTGCCTTTTTCGGTGTGGGGTTTCATAAATAATGAGACATCAAGAGACAATCTCTAGGGAATTCCCTGGCAGTCCAGTGGTTAAGACTCCATACTTCCACTGCAGGGAGCCTGGGTTTGATGATCCCTGATAGGGGGAAGATCCTGCAAATCATGTGGTGCAGGCCAAAAAGAAAAAAACCCCGACCATCTATTAAGTGAGTCGCCCCTTTCCCTGATCAGCAGTGACGATTGGGACTTGATTTAGGAACTATACAGGGGATTTGTACTTATATATGTGCCATTACACTATAGCAGGAGCAACTATTAAAACTGGAGGTCTTAAAAACCACAGAACCTTAGGCTAGGTCTTACTACCTGTGAAGCACCTTTGTATTTTGTAAATGGTCCTTTGAAAGTTCTCAACCAGAGTGAAGCTGGTTGAGAACTTTCCCTCTTAGTGTAGTTCAGTATAGAAACCACAACAATGACTAAGAAGTTAGTCCACGCTGCTCGTTGTTCTGACCGTGATCCATATAGATCAGTACCAGAAAGGCGGGCGGGGAGGGGAGACGGAGGCCTGCTTCACTGACCTGCTCTGTGGTGGAGAGGCATCCTGGCCAGACCTGGCAGGTGTTAGCAGGGCTGAGCCTTTCCTCACCTTTGGCTGCAGTACTTCCTCCTCTGAAAAAACTGTCGGGAAATGTTGCCTCGTGTAATCTCTGGGGGCGAGTAAGGGAGAAAGTAATTTTTTTTAACTTCAGGGTTTTAAAATTCAATTTTTAAACAATATTTTGTAAAACAAAAGCTATAAAGGGAATGACTACCCTATTGCCCTTAAAAATAAATGTAAGGGACTTCCCTGGTGGTCCAGTGCCCAAGACTGGCCTTCCAATGCAGGGGGCCTGGGTTCAATCCATGGTGGAGAAACTAGGTCCCTCACACCATAACTGAAAGATCCCACGTGCTACAACTAAGACCCGACCAAATACATACATACATATTTTTTTTTAGATGTGAGAAGTAAGACATGCACTTGGTAAGACATGGCAAATGGTAAAGAAAATGCCTAGCCTCCTCCATGGCAGTTAGCAGTTACTTGTTTTCTTTCAGAAGCAAATGTAAATATTCATATCAGCATATATCTGCATATATATAATTTAAAAATTAGTCTTCTATACACTGGTATACATTGTATATATATATATATATATATATATATACTGTTCCCCCTAGCTAATGTACCTTCATGTCATATGTCTTGAGGTAAGAGGTCACCACAATTCGTATCATTATTTTGAACAAATTATCTACTTTATAGATGTTCCATAATTAACCAGTCTAGTGCCTTCTGAGGTTAGATTATTTCTGGTTATTTGCTGTTTTTAAAGAGTGCCTCAGCAAGCTTTTCTATATGTATAGAATGCTTTTGTGAGTAATTTAGTGGGGTAAATCCTTAGCATTTTCAGTTCTGATACTGATAAACCACCCTCCAAAAAGATCACTCTGATTATATTCATGTCAGTGGTATATGAAAGCACCTGTTTTTCCATCTGCTTACCAGTTTTCTCAAACTTTACCTGTTTGAACAGTTTGATATTTATGTATATTTAAAATCATTTATTCTTTTTCTCTAAACTCCTGTTTTGAGAGTTTTTTTAAAATCTGCTAACCCACAGTACTTCTTTGATTCTAGATACAGAATCTAAAGAGTAATGAGGAAAAAAAAAGAGTAATGAGGAATTATAGTAATCTGTTAGTTTCCTTGTTAAAACAGGTAGACTCATAAGTGATTCAGAAAAAGGTAAGCAGCCCAACCAAAATGATGACGTTATAATTATGCATAAGAAGTTCACATAAAAAAGAAAACACATGAAAGCATGTATTAATAACCTTAGAAGCAAGGGGATACCCTATTTCACCTATTGAATTGGAGGAAGTGAATTTGCCCTCAGGCACCCAGCTAGGAAGTGGGGGATTCTGGTTCTGAATACAGCTCTGGCCTCAGAGCCAGCTTATCACCACTTCACCCACTTGCACACAAATTCCTTTCGAAGTTTAGCATCCTCATGTGAAAAAATGGGTGGGAGGGAATCATTAATCTGCCTTATTTACCTCAAAGGGTTTTGGAGAACCAAAAAATGATCTTCTGTTGAGATTAAATGGATTAATACAGATTAATAAACTTGACCTGACTGACATGCAGGGATCATGTCTACAAATGGCTCCCTTTCCTAAAGGCTACACAAAAGTGTGTCTATAGGTTTTAGAACAGAGAGACACAGGAGTCTGTTCTGTAACATGGTGCAGCTTTAGCAGCCCTGCAGAGCCCAGTATTTCTAATAAGTCTGAACCCTTGGGAGCTGCTCATCATGCTGACTTAATTATAGAAAACATGGCAATTACTCTGGAGGCCCTCAATCCCTGGTGAAAACAGACTTCTAAGACCATATCTAGTCCAAGCTCACAAAAATTTTGTTCTAGAAATTTTATAGTTTGATTCTTTACTTGAATCTATCATCCATTTTGAATTAATTTTTGTGGATAGTGAAATAAGGATTGGTGTTCAATGTTTCCCATGTGGATGTCCAGTTGATCCAATACTGCTGAAAAGATTTTCCTCTAATAGATAAACAAAATCCAATAATAATTTACTAATAAATTTATTTAATTTCAAGGGAAAAAAAAAAGATTTTCCTCTCATTAAGTTGTACCTTTATAAAAATATATATAAATTGACCATATGTATTAATCTATTTCTGAACTGTCTGCGTGGTCCCATTGTTCTCTGTCTATCTTTTTGCCCATATTAAAGTGTCTTGATTACTGTAGCTTTATAGCAATTCTTGATACCAATAGAGTAAGTCATCCAATTTTCATCTTTTAAAAATTTGCTGATTATTCTGTTGTTTGTATTAACACATACATTTTAGGATCTGTTTGTCAGTCCCTATAAAAAACTTTGCTGGAATTTTTATTGGGATTGCATTGAAACTACAGATGGATTTAGGGAGAATATATATCTTAATACTATTGAGTCTTCCTACCCATGTGCAGAGGATGAGATGGTTGGATAGCATCATTGACTCAATGCGCTGGAGTTTGAGCAAACTCTGGGAGATTGTGAAGGATAGGGAAGCCTGGCATGCTGCGGTCCAGGGGGTTACAGAGTCAGTTATGAATTAGCGACTGAACAACAATTATTGATATGGTGGGATTTAGGTCTATCATTTTATGTTTTCTGTTCGTCCTTCTTTTTCTTTATATCTCTGTTCTCCCCTTACTGCCTTCTTTTGGATTATTTGAATTTTTAAATTTTTAATATTAGTTGAATATCTTAATTCATTCCTTGGATTTTTGGCTAATACTTTTTTGGGGTTTTGTTTTTGGTTAAGTTACTCTAGGAGTTAAAATATACATAACTTTTTTTTTTTTTTTTTAACTTTTTGGTCGTGCCATTCAGGATGTGGGATCTTAGTTCTCCAACCAGGGATCAAACCCATGTTCCCTGCAGTGGAAGCTCAGAGTCTTAACCATTCATTGGACTGCCAGGGAAGTCTTATACATAACTAATTTTTCATAGTCTGCTTAAAATAAGAATTGTACCACTTCATGTAAAATCTAGAAGCATGGCAACCATATGGGTCCAATAACCCCCAACCTTTAATTTACGGTTCTCATATGGATTGCATTTATATACAGTGAAACCCTCCCCAGACAATGTTATATTTATTGTTTATAAGTATATATATATATTTTTTTTTAAAGACTTACAGGGAAAAACCTTTTCTATATTTATCTAGATATTTACCATTTCTTGCTCTTCCTTTCTTCCTAGAGATCCAATTTTCCTTCATGTTATCATTTCCCTTCAGTATGAGGAACTTCCTTTAGTGTTTATTGTAGACTGAGTCTGGTATTGGTTTTAGTTTGCCTTCATTCCTCTGTCTAGGTTGCTTCTCCACAATCTGCCTGCTTTTATTTCTCAGGATCCTCAGATAGTTGTTTTTGCACTTCTGTCTGTTTTTTAGCTGTAGGAAAAGCACACAACTATGCCAAACTAGAACAACAGAAAAATGTTTTATGTTTCATCATTTCTATGGCAAATATATTACTAAATTAAAACCAGAGGTATATGTAATTCTTACATGTGCATGTTTTCAGCTACCCAGGAATACTTTTTTAGTAGATATTTAATCAACTAATTACAGTTGGTTGTAAGTTCAATAAATAAATTTTTACTCAGTTAATTAGACATCAATGGTAAGTATTCTCTGATATTCCCTATGACTGTAATTTTTCCTTTAAACTCCTGGTTGCACCTGTCCTTGTCCGCTATTGATTTAAATTACTCCATGCTTATTTACTTTTCAGTGGAGATTTAAACCATGAGCAGACCCCATCCATCATACTTATTGCCACATCTCCAGGCACACAGTAGATGCTCAATAAATATTTCTTGAATGAATGAGCTGAATGTATGCTGATCCTGGCACTTCTGACCCCCCTTACTCTTTCCTTTATCTATAGCACTTATTTCTATTTAAGATCATTTAAAATTGTAATTCTTATGTGTCATCATTTTCCTCCTACCTCTAATGTAAGCCTCATTTGGGTGAGGATCTTTAAGGTTAAGATACATTGACAGAGCTTAAGCATCTGGCATTGCACCTGACATACAAGGTACTCAGTAAATATTCAATGAATAGTTGCAAACCAAAGGGAAGCAGCTCTTATAATATTTATGACAAACCTATAATAATTAACTCAGGGGAGTTTAGTACATGCTGGAATAATACCAGACACTGGCTCTCTGCTCCCATCCCCAGCACTTTTATACCTCTTCTAACTACTATTCTGGTCCCTGTCTATTCTTACTGCCTAAGGTGCTAGAAGGAGTTGGAAGACAGTCTGTACCAGGTGTTAGGTTCATAAGCCCACATTCCTTCTGATAACTCCACCTTGGGGCATATCATTGATAAAACTGTGGAGAGGGAATTTTTATAAAAGCTCAACACCTATAATCTCACAGACAAGGCCTTTACATAAGCTAGTTAGCTGGTTTTCACTACAGACAGAAATGGATGAAATAAACTACAGGAAGTTTAATGTCCTTTTGCATGGCAGTGTGACTATACTCAGGAGTGTGGTTTCAGAAATCAGTCAGATCTCAATTCAGACTTTATTACCTCCATTTACCCTGGTCTGAGCTTACTTTCTCATCTACAAAATGTTTATAGAGTTCTATCACATGGTAAGCATAATGCAGTACAGCCTTTTCCAGTATTACTTTCTGATGTGCTTAATATGGGAATTTTAAAGACCTAAGCTGCTTAGGAAACTAGATGTTAATTATTAAAGGATGGACTTCCCTGGTGGCCCATTGATTAAGAATCTGCCTGACAATGCAACGAATATGGGTTTGATCCCTGGTGAGCAACTAAGCCCCTGTCACAACTACTGAGCCAGCACACCTTAGAACCCATGCTCCACAATAAGAAAAGCCACCCCAGCAAGAAGCCCATGTACCAAAATCAAGAGCAGCCCTTGCTTGCTGCAACTAGAGAAAGCCCACGTGGGCAACAAAGACCCAGCACAGCCAAAAATAAATTGATTAAGTCTTCATGCTAGAGATCAGTTCTCAATGACCAGGACTCAGAACCCTAAGAATATGAAATCTTACTGAGACTGTCTTGATCCCAAAAAACCATACCCTAGAAGTTATATATTAATATTTTACTCCTTCATTGTCACGTGCATAAAATTATTCTAATAAAAGCTATGAGGGGAGGGGGTATCTACTATTACAGTGGGATCATTTCAAATATTTGGTTATAAAGTCTTCTTCATAGCCTGCTTCTAAGGTGCCTCACTTCTCTCAGAGACAGAGATCAAGACCAACCCCAAGAAAAAGGAATGCAAAATAGAAAAATGGCTGTCTGAGGAAGCCCTACAAACAGCTGTAAAAAGAAGAGAAGTGAAAAGCAAAGGAGAAAAGGAAAGATATATCCATTCGAGTGCAGAGTTCCAAAGAACACCAAGGAGAGATAAGAAAACCTTCCTTAGTGATCAGTGCAAAGAAATAGAAAAAAACAATAGAATGGGAAAGACTAGAGATCTCTTCAACAAAATCAGAGATACCAAGGGAACATTTCATGCAAAGATGGGCACAATAAAGGACAAAAATGGTATGTACTTAACAGAAGCAGAAGATGTTAAGAAGAGGTGGCAAGAATACACAGAACTGTACAAAAAAGATCTTCATGACCCAGATAATCACGATGGTGTGATCACTCACCTAGAGCCAGACATCCTGGAATGTGAAGTCAAGTGGGCCTTAGGAAGCATCACTACAAAGCTAGTAGGGGTGATGGAATTCCAGTTGAGCCATTTCAAATCCTAAAAGATGATGCTGTGAAAGTGCTGCACTCAATGTGGCAGCAAATTTGGAAAACTCAATAGTGGCCACAGGACTGGAAAAGGTGTTTTCATTCTAATACCAAAGAAAGGCAATGCCAAAGAATTCTCAAACTCCCGCATAATTGCACTCATCTCACACGCTAGTAAAGTAATGCTCAAAATTCTACAAGCCAGGCTTCAATAATATGTGAACTGTGAACTTCCAGATGTTCAAGCTGGTTTTCTAAAAGGCAGAGGAACCAGAGATCAAATTATCAAAATCTGCTGGATCATTGAAAAAGCAAGAGAGTTCCAGAAAAACATCTATTTCTGCCTTATTGACTATGCCAAAGCCTTTGACTGTGTGGATCACAACAAACTGTGGAAAATTCTGAAAGAGATAGGAATACCAGACCACCTGACCTGCCTCTTGAGAAGTCTGTATGCAGGTCAGGAAGCAACAGTTACAACCGGACATGGAACAGACTGGTTCCAAATATGGAAAGGAGTACGTCAAGGCTGTATATTGTCACCCTGCTTATTTAACTCATATGCAGAATACATCATGAGAAATGCTGGGCTGGAAGAAGCACAAGCTGGAATCAAGATTGCCGGGAGAAATGTCAATAACCTCAGATATGCAGATGACACCACCCTTATGGCAGAAAGCAAAGAAGAACTAAAGAGCCTCTTGATGAAAGTGAAAGAGGAGAGTGAAAAAGTTGGCCTAAAGCTCAACATTCAGAAATCTAAGATCATGGCATCTGGTCCCATCACTTCATAACAAATAGATGGGGAAACAGTGGCAGACTTTATTTTTTTGGACTCCAAAATCACTGCAGATGGTAACTGCAGCTGTGAAATTAAGACACTCCTTGGAAGAAAAGCTATGACCTAGATAGCATATTAAAAAGCAGAGACATTACTTTGTCAACAAAGGTCCGTCTAGTCAAGGCTATGGTTTTTCCAGTGGTCATGTATGGATGTGAGAGCTGGACTGTGAAGAAAGCTGAGCGCCGAAGAATTGATGCTTTTGAACTGTGGTGTTGGAGAAGACTCTTGAGAGTCCCTTGGACTGCAAGGAGATCAAACCAGTCCATCCTAAAGAAATGAGTCCTGAATATTCACTGGAAGGACTGATGCTGATGCTGAAACTCCAATACTTTGGCCACCTGATGTGAAGAACTGACTCATTTGAAAAGACCCTGATGCTGGGAAAGACTGAAGGTGGGAGGAGAAGGGGATGACAGAGAATGAGATGCTTGGAGGGCATCACTGACTCAATGGACATGAGTTTGAACAAGCTCCAGGAGTTGGTGATGGACAGGGAAGCCTGGTGTGCTGCAGTCCATGGGGTCACATGACTGCGCGACTGAACTGAACTGAAATTTTCTCAGCAATACATGCTCCTACGATTGGCACAGTGTGTGTGTGTGTGTGCGTGTGTGCGCGCGTGCATGTGTGCAGAAGACAGTGCGACACCTTCTTCAGCTCTGTAGAGGAACTTGAAGACACAGCTTTACCTGAAAATCTTGAATGGCTCTTCCTGAGGGGACATGGAGAACAGTTTCTGGAGGGCAGCTCTCCTGCGTTAGGAACTGACGAACCTAGAAAGGAAACTTCCTGCTACAAGAACACAGCAAGGCAATGTGATGAACACTTTTATTTACAAATATAATTAAAAGCTCTGACAGTATCATGCTCTTCCTTGGAACCTGAAAAATGTTTTTTTTTTTTTTTTTAAAGTGCATGCAAAAGAAGTAAAGCCTTTTTTTTTTCCATCATTTTTTATTGTAAGAAAATACACAGTTTGAAAGTGTGAATAATGCAATATTTATGACCAAGATATGGGATTTAGGGAGGGGCAGGGAAATAAAGAAAAAAGATCAAGATGATCTGATTGAGAGACAGTGCTGAACTCCAAATACTGAATTGGAAAAGGAGGGCGGTGGGGAGGACTAGGAGGAGGAAGTAAAAAAATTTGATCAGAGAAACAGTTAAAATACAATATGAAAATAAGTAATACCTCTCCTTAAATTCCTTCTATACACAAAATACACGATTTGCCAAAGCCCAATTTGTGCTACTGGGATTCTGTGAGCTCCTTAAGTGTATTCACATCCTCTGCAACAGCAGAAAATGATTATGATACAATCAGAATATGCTGAAGACAAGTTAAACTCTTGCCAGCAGGTTCTTAAAAATCACAAGATCTCTTCACCCCACCCACCCACCCCATTCCCCAAAAAAGTAATAATATGTCACCACTGATATGTACATCACAATTAGTTTCTGTAAAATGTATCAAATTTTCAATCTTTAATAAAACTTTGTTTTTTTTTTAATTCCTGATGAATAAATACCAAAAAATAAAATAAAATAAAATAATGCAGCAGCTAGTTAAGGTGTAAGGCTGCGGATATTGTGTCTCTCTCCCCCTTGGCATTTATTATTATTATTATTTTTTGCTTTACTTTCACAGATTGGTGGTAATGAGTGATTGCTTAAAGCAACATACATCCACTTTTTTTTGTTGTTGGTGGTGTATTGGTTTTGTTAAAACTGTCTCCAAAGATTTCACTGAAACATTTTGAATCACATCAATACTGTGACGTGTACTATGAATAGAAGAGACGGCCACGTTCTGGCCAGCACTGAAAGTTGACACGGGGGGAGGAAGGGGGCCCCTGATGGAGTAAGAATAAACAGGCACTAGTCCGACACGATGTCAGTAAGAGTAAGAGAGAGAGAGAGAGTGAGAGCAACGCCCGTTAAAATGGGGAATGTGGTTTTGTAGGGTCTGAATTTTTTTCTGTTTTCTTTTTTTTTGTAAATGGCAAAAAAATTTAATCTCATCTATAGTCCTCCTTAGGAAAATCTAATGTAACCAAATTCCCAAATCCCATTCTGAGGCTCTCCATGTCAAAAGTTTCAATCTCTCGCTCTTGCCTTTCCAATAGGTACTTTATTCTCTCGCTGCGTTCCTTCTGAAGGGCAGCCAGCTCTTCTTCAATCTGAAATAAGCACAATGAGCAGTTCTTAATGGAAAGGAGCTCCCAATAGGCATATATTTACATACAGATGCACACAGATGACACAAACACATGGGAACCAAGAGTTAAACTAGTCTGGGGCAGGTTGGGTGGGTCCTGTGATAGATGCTGTGTGTCTCATCCGTCATATTTAAAAGTTGCTCACAAGAATAAAAATGTTTGGGGCCACCTGGGGCTGGCACTGCCCTGCTAGCAAGTCAAGCAGCTGGGCTGATCTAGGTCAGTGTCCTGTCTCAGCAGGAGATGGTTTAGGAGAAGCTAAAAGACAATTAGATTATGTAGCTTTCCCAGAGAGAGTCAAAAGCCCCCTGGGTTAGTAGCAATTTAGTTCTAGATCAGGAACTGGGAAAATAGTCTTTCTCGTTGACCTCTGGGAACTACCAGAAGAAAGCCCAAATAACTGGTTAAGCAAATACACACTTAATGGCTTTGAGATGCTTTATGGCATCTTTTCTACTTCATATTCCTTGTAACATCTAAAAACAATAAATATTTAAAAATCTGATAACATTAAGTATAGCAATATCAGTCTCTCTTCATTTTGATTCTTTTAACAAAAAAATGCTGGTTATGTCTTTTGTTTTAGAAATAGCTGAGAACAAAAACCAGATCTGCATTTGGCTTCCTCAGGCCATTCAGCAGCCATGCTATCAACTTATGGTACCTTTCGTATGTCAAATCAGCTACCTAGTTAACTGTGTCAGCCCTCAGACCATGAAGGTGGAGGGTTTCTGAGCAGAGTAATAGACAGAACTCAGGCTGTGGGATCAGATCTACACAAGTAACCTAAGCCTTTCGAGCCTCAGCGTCCTGTCTGTGGAATGGGGACTGTGCCTACCTCTCAGGCACTAGGAGGGTCAACGCAGGTGCGAGGGGAACAGCACCTCGTTAACCCCCGGTTACACAAACAAGGGTCACGCCCAACCTCCACCCAGTGGTACAAGACCCCCTGGCAACACGCTCATACCTTCTGTTCAAGATGTGCTCTGCGCAGAGACACCCTCTGCTCTAGTTTCTGGAGCTCACGTTCATGTTGTGCCTCTGTTTGCATCTTGATTTTGCTCTGGTAGGCATTGAGCAGCTCCATTTCCTGCTGGAGCTGTAGCCTCAAGGCCTGGCATTCTGCTTCTTGAGCCTCATCTAGCCGTAACTGCAGGCACAGAAGACACATACTGTGATTGGCTCCTAGCTTACAGTGCATGGTGACTACAGGAGGATGCTTCCTTGTCTGGACTGAATTGGGCCCCTCAGGAAATCAGATGCCCTGGCTACATTCAGAGTTACAAATCAAAGATAGCACATTCTGCCTGATGGGCTACAAGTTCTAAAAACACTTCCCTTTTAAAAAAAACATTCTTAAGAAAGCAAAAACACTCTTTTCTTAAGGAAATCTGGCTTTCTTAAAACTACACTAGCAGGAGCCAGGAAAGCTCCACACTCCAGAGATTAAGCCTGTGGGCTTTCAGAGGCAGACTCCTGAGCTAGAATTCCAGCCTCATTATTCACTGAGGTGTGTCACCTTAGTAAGTTACTTAACCTCTCCAAGTCTCTCTCTCTTTTTTTTTTTTCATCTCAAGCAAGTAACAGTAATAGTTCTTGCTTTCTAAGATTTGTATGAAGATTAAATGAAAAAATTCATATAAAATTCTAGGCATAGTTCTTGATGTCTACCAAAGGGTCAGTAAACAGCAGCAGCTGCGATCATTATTTTGACTGACCATTTCCATATTTAGATATCTTTAAGCCCCAAACCATCATACATTTAGATATCCTTAGCTCTAAGAAGAAGAAGAAGAAAAAAAAAAAGAGTCCAATCTCCATAACATTTGAGGAATATACCACAGTACCATTATGTTCCTAGCAAGTAAATTTGGTCCCTATAATGTTGGCTATACTTTATCCTGCTGGCCAGCCATCGAAAACTCAAGTGGTTCAAAATCTCTTTCCCATAGAAGGTAGCCTGGATAATCTTAAGGGGCATATTCCAGTTTGAAGCAGTGAAATCTAGATAAAATTTCCCTTGCTCCCTGCAGCACCCGTGCTTTGTATTATTTATTCACCAGGATACTGATCCTGTGTGGGGAATGGGCCAAGGCAACCAGCAGAAACACCAACCTTTCAATAAGTACAGTCAAAAATTTAGGGCCATTAGCAGGACTGTGTTTAGGGATGATGGCCCTCCTGCCCCACGAGGTTTAGTTTGGTCTGGATTTAGCAAGCCCTCGGTTCAGCTGCGAACTATAAGATTAGAACCCTTGAATTAGACAGTTCTGTCTACCCTGAGTATGTTGGCATGTTTCCATACAGACCGCTTTGCCAAGATATTTACTTTCTACCTTAAACTGCTTTCCCTATTCTGTACAATTTATGACAAGTAACAGCATTTCTTAATCTCTTGACTGAGTTATGGCTTTTTGAAATGTTATTAGAATAGTTTTATAAAGCTATTTTTATAGTGTCTTCTTTTGTACTTTTGGAGAAATGTACTATCAAAGGAACACAAAATAAAAAATGGAGTCATATTTCCAAAGTACTTTCTAATAATTAATCCTAACCAGTTTTCACTCAAATCCACCCACTAGAGAGGATGCTACTCTTCTCATTCTCCCAGTGACAAATGAAGGGAGAAGAGATACTAGACACAAAGAATGGTCACTCTGTAGCAGCAACAGCTCAGGTAAAGCCCAAAGGGTTTACTGGCTCCAGTGAGGTTGTTCTTGATTCCCTCTTGATATGAGAGGTTTCTTACCAATAAATGGAATGAAGTCTATTATTTTCTACCTGGTTTGGTTAATTGTCATGAGTACTGGCCAGAGGCTCATTCTCTGGACAATTCAGACCACTGAATTATCTTTGTCTTCTTTTATTTCTGGCATTTCATTATTAATGTCAGTAACTATGTTACTCTTAACCAGCTCTGACTCTAAAAAACTGTCAGTCTAGAAAGTAGAGGATATTACAGTATTTGATGTTCATCAACTCAAAGTTGCACATACCAAATCCATTATGAAGTGTTATAAAAGTTTAGGTAAATATCAGGTCTGTTCCCTCTACTGGGTTAAATTCAAGAAAGGGATATGATAGAAGCAGCGTAATATAGTAGTGGCCAGGCTTACAGGGTCCCCCAAAACGGGTTCAAAATGCAGTTCCACCACTAACTAGCTACTTATCATTAAATGACCCACTAAGTCAAGAGTGGGTACACTATGGCCCAAAGGGCAAATCTGGCTTGCTGCCTATTTTTGTAAATGAAGTTTTCCTGGAACAGACACACTCATTAATGGATGGCCTATTTATGACTGCTTTTGTATGACAATGGCAGAGTTGAGTAGTTGTGACACAGACTCTGTGGTCCACAAAAGCCTAAAACATTTACCATCTGCCCCTTTACAGAAAAAGTTTGTTAATCCTTACCCTAAGCAAGTAACTTCAATAAACCTCAGTTTCCTCACAAGTAAATCAGGGTTTAAAAAGAGTAACTACTTCAAAGGTTAGAGGGGATTCACAAAAACGATATAACACAAAATACTTACAACAGTGCCTGGCACATGGTAAGTGAATAGTAAAGGAAGCTGTAATTATCATCTGTACTTTTATCTCCTTCCTGCCACAGAAGGAAGGGTTATTTCTCTTCTTTTATTCAAGGGCAATCATGAACCTATATTCCTGACCCTGTTCTCTCTCATTTTATGTAACAAACATCCATTGAGCACTTGTTGGATGCTAGGCATTGTAGCAGATGCTGAGAATTACAAATAGGAACAAAACCCAATCTTTATTGGAATGCCACCAATCTTTATGTCCCCACTGCTAATTCTCTCCTTCTTACCTTTAACTCCTGTATGCACTCCTCATCCTGATCTTACATCTCATCTCTGACCATCCTGAAGGGACCCTTATCTTACCTGTCCTCCCAGGAACATGTGATACTATGCAATGCCCCTTCCTTCCTGGACTCTCTCCTGGCTTCTGAGACAGGAGAACCTCTTGGTTCCTCCTTCCTTCCTTTCCTTTTCCAGTTATTCTCTAACTCACTGGGTCATTAAATGTGGGTGCTTCTTAGGAGTTTGTCAGTCTTCTTCCTCTAACCTCCCTTCCTGAGGAGTCTCATCTATTTCAAAGGTTTCAATTACCATCTTTCTGCAAATGATTCCCACAACCACACCTCTATTTCAGACTTTGTTTCTGAGATTCAGGCTAGATTATCCACTCTATACGAAATATCTTCATCTGGATGGTTCCCAGGCCTTCAAGCTCAACATAACTAATATATGTATATATATTTACATACACACATACATATATGTGTGTGTGTGTATTTTTCTGGTTGCACTGTGCAGCATGCAGGATCTTAGTTCCCTGACCAGGGATCGAACCCTTGCCCTCTGCAGTAGAAGTGCAGAGTCTTAACCACTGGACTGCAGGGAAGTCCCTCAATACGACTATTACGTTGGTGCAAAAGTAACTGTGGTTTTGCATTGCATTTGATATTGAAATATGTTCTTAAATAAATGTGGTTATGTTATACATTTTAATTCACATTTCTTGATTTATTATTTTTGCTAGTGAATTATTACTTACTGTTTATTTTATATGTACTTTGGAATATGGAAATGATGTTAGACAAAAAGCAAATTCAAGTGATTTTCTTATTTGAGTGTAAAATGGGTCATAAAACAGTGGAGACAACTCACAACATCAACAACATATTCGGCCCAGGAATTGCTAATGAACGTACAGTGCAGTGGTCACTCAAGTTTTGCAAAGGAAACAAGAGCCTTAAAGATGAGAAGCACAGAGGCCAGCCATCAGAAGTTGACAATGACCAACTGACAGGATCATCAAAGCTGATCTTACAACCACACGAGAAGTTGCCCAAGAACTCAGTGTTGACTGTTCTATGGTCGTTCAGCATTTAAAGCAAATTGGAAAGGTGAAAAAACTTGGTAAGTGGGTGCCTCGTGAGCTGACCAAAAATAAAAA
This sequence comes from Muntiacus reevesi, assembly GCF_963930625.1. Classification (NCBI taxonomy): domain Eukaryota; kingdom Metazoa; phylum Chordata; class Mammalia; order Artiodactyla; family Cervidae; genus Muntiacus; species Muntiacus reevesi. Next base: position 16,378,721 of record NC_089261.1, read on the forward strand.
GCATTGTTTTGAAGTGACATCTTCTCTTATTCTGTGCAAGCGATGACAATTTCTTGGTTGAATTGAGATGTGCAATGAAAAGTGGATTTTATATGACAACCAGTGATGACCAGGTCAGTGGATGGACTGAGAAGCCAAAGAACCTCTCAAAGCCAAACTTGTAACAAAAAAGGTCAAAGTCAGTGTTTGGTGGTCTGCTGTCACTTGATCCACTACAGCTTTCTGAATCCTGGTGAAATCATTACATCTGAAAAGTACGCTCAGCAAATTGATGACATGCACCAAAAACTGCAACTCCTGCAGACAGCATCGGTCAACAGAAAGGGTCCAATTCTTCTCCACAACAACGCTCAAGTGCATGTCACACAGCCAATGCTTCAGAAGTTCAATGAACTGGACTATGAAGTTTTGCTTCATCTGCCATGTTCACCTGACCTCTTGTCAACCAACTTCCACTTCTTCAAGCATCTAGACAACTGTTTGTAGGAAAAATGCTTCGACAACCAGCAGGAGCCAGAAAATGCTTTCTAAAAGTTTGTTGAATTCTGAAGCACAGATTTTTAAGCTATAGGAATAAACAAACTTATTTCTTATTGGTAAAAATGTGTTGATTATAATGGTTCCTATTTTGATTAATAAAGATGTGTTTGAGCCTAGTCATAATGATTTAAAATTTAGGGTCTGAAATTGTAATTACTTTTGCACCAACCTAATAATACTAACTAATCATTGTTTCCTTCCCACTTTCCCAATTTCCAATTCCTTTTTTGACCATATAGATAAATGGTATCATCATCTACCATTTTATGCAAACCAGAGACTGGGTGTCATTCTTAATATCTCACTCTCCACATTCAATCTGTTACTAAATGCTTCTAGTTCCACCTCCTGGCTAGTTCTCAAACTGAGTCACTTTCTGCTTCATCCTGTTTCCTCTCTAGTCTGGCCACCATTCCTTCACACCCAGTTAAAGGCAGCAACTTTATACACGCTTTCCTTATACCTGCACTTGCTATCTCCCAAGCCATTCTCCACATTTCACCAGTTATCATTTAAAAATTTAAATCTGACATGTCTCCTCCTTATTGCTCTTTAATGGCTTCCCAATGCTTTTATGATAAGATCAAAATTCTTAAGAAAGCTTACTAGCCTATACATGATCTAGTCTTATTCTCGTGTTAGTTGCCTCCTAGTTCTCCATATTCCAAATACAATGGACTTTGAGTCTTTTAAAAGTGATACTGTCTTTCCCATCTTTACAAATGTATAATAGTTTTGCCTAGAATGTGCTCCCTACCCCTTGGCTTAAATAATCACTTTGTCTGAGAGGCCTTTCCTGACTCTCCAGACTAGCCTCACTCTGTGGGCACACTGCACTTGTTCTGCTGTTACATGTAGATTTTTCCAACATCTGTTTCCTTCACTCTTTCATAAATTCCATGAGGACATTATCAACCTCTGTTTTCTTCATCCCATTATTACTGGATGTCAGGGGCACAGCAGAGGCATTCAATAAATACTTATTAGATGGATGGATGAATGAATCACACTGGTTTCTATTCTCAGTTTGGAGAAGGCAATGGCACCCCACTCCAGTACTCTTGCTTGGACAATCCCATGGACAGAGGAGCTTGGTAGGCTGCAGTCCATGGGGTCGCGAAGAGTCGGACACAACTGAGCGACTTCACTTTCACTTTTCACTTTCGTGCATTGGAGAAGGAAATGGTGACCCACTCCAGTGTTCTTGCCTGGAGAATCCCAGGGACGGCGGAACCTGGTGGGCTGCTGTCTATGGGGTCACACAGAGTCGGACACGACTGAAGCAACTTAGCAGCACCAGCAGCTATCCTCAACTAAGAACATGTTTAAGCCTTTCCAATTAGTAAAAGTCCCCCTCTAACTGTTTCTTCCTTTAGCTAGAGCTCTATTTCGCCTTTCCTTCACTGACAAGAATCTGGGAAAAGCAGTCTCACAGTTTTTATCTCATTCTATAATCCCTTTTTTTCCATTTCCAGCACTCCACTGTCTGTGACAAGCAATGGAGAAAGCCACTGCTGGGTCCACCTGGTCTCTCTGAAACATTTGAATTCATCAACTAGAAACCTTTGCTCTGGCTTCTGTGACACTCTTTTTGGTTCCCCTCCCACAATGCTGGTTATTCATCTTCTTTGGTCTAACTTCTACTTTGCCCTCAAATGTTGGTGCCCACTACTCTGTTCTGTGTCCTCTTCCTCTTTAAACACGATCTCCTATCCCATGGAGGGCTCAGGTATTCCCAACAGCTACAACTGCCCCCGTATAATAATGACTAACTTTTTTTAGCTGTGTCTCATGGCATCAGCAATCTTAGTTCCCCAATCAGGAACTGAACCTGTGCCCCCTGCATTAGAAGCACAGTCTTATCCACTGGGTGGCCAAGGAAGTCTTTTAAATTTAAAATTTTTTAAATTAAGAATTATTTTTGGCCATGCTACATGGCATGTGGCATCTTAGTTCCTCGCCTAGGGATCAAACTCTACCAGGGATCAAACCCGAGCCCCCTGCATTTGAAATGCAGAATCTTAACCTCTGGACCACCAGGGAAGTCAACAATGACTAACTTTTTGATGTTAATTCTGACACCCTTTTGAACTGAAGATTACCATCTCTGTACCTTTCCACCTAGATACCCACAGAGCTCAGTTAACAGGCCAAGTATCTTCAAGGCACCCAAACTCATTCCTCCTTCTGATTTTCTATCTTGGTAAAATGATGACCCGTTCCACTGTTATCAAACCTACCTCTCAAATTGGTCCCTAAGTTCTCTCTATTCTACCTCCTAAATATTCCTCAAATCCTCCCCTCCCTCCTCATTACCTCCATTACCATGTTCTTAGTTCAGGGCTTCATTTTTTCCCCCTGGACTATTACAATAGCTTTCTAATAGGTCTCGTTACCTGCATTTGCCGCATTTACGGCCAGTATCTTTCTACAGCCCACATCGGATCCTGTCACTTTCCTTCTTTAGATAGGTTTCAGCAGCTCTCTCTCTCTTTCTCTTTTGGCCACACCGCACGCATGTAGGATCTTGGTCCCCTAACCATGCCCCCTGCAGTGGAAGTGCAGTCTTAACCACTGGACCACTGTGCAAGTCCTTTTAGCAGCTCTTCATTGTTGATAGAACAATGTCCACATTCCTGGCTTTTGTGGCTCTGACCCCTGATTATCCACCAGCTGCCCATCATCCTCCTACCTCCAACTACTCATAGTTTCTCAAATGCACCATCCTCTTTCAGGCCCTGGAATCTTTACATATACTGTATTGTCTGCCAGGAGTAATTTTTCCATTTCTGCTCTTTTGACCAACTATTACTCTTTAAAGAGTCATCTCCTTGTGAAAGCGTCATTGAATTACTGGGCAAATTCCCATCCCTGGCTCACCAAGACCTAAGTTATGACTTCACCATTTTGGGCTCCCACAATCCTCCTCCTTGAACTTTTGGGCGCATGCCATAGTTCTTTCACTCCCCAAATGCATACTTTCTATCTTTGAGCCTCTGTCTATGTAGGTCCTTTTCCACATAACCTCTTTGCATCAATAAATTCCTTCATGCTTCTTGGCTCCTGCTGAGAAGCTTTTCCTAGACCAGATTCATTGTTCCTACTTACCCTCCCATAGATCCTGGCACCTCCCAGTTCAAAGCACTTTTATGTTTTATTTTCATTGCTTAATTATCTGACCTTCTTAATTGACTGATAAATGTGTGAGGACAGGGACTACTGTCATCTCTCTAGTTCATCACTCTAATCTCTGAGCCCAGCAGAGTGCTGAGCATAGGTGCTTAGTAAGATTTTACCAAATGAATGTGTCTGTGTGTCTCATTCATTTGTGCCTGAAATTAGCTGTGAAATCTTTGGCGAATGAAATTATAATATTACATGCGGTATCTATCACACTGTGCCCTCAAAGAACCTATGTGCCACAGGTCTCATTTAGTGCATTATTCCTTGAATTTCATCTCTTAAAACACACTCCAGCAAGTATCCGCACTGGCTTGGCTTTATTCAGCGTCGTCATTTCCTTCAGTTCTTTAGGCGGAAAAACACCAATATCCTAAATGTGCACAAGAATCATCCTGGGACCAAAAGGCTGGATCTTGAATTTTCTTGATTCCCAAAGCTCTTGAAGCCGTGGCACTGAACCTAAACCACTTACCGCTTGAGAGGCCATCATTTCATTTATACTCTGTTCATACTGCTCTGCCAAAATGGCAAGTTTTCTTGTCTGCTCATCTTTCAGTGTCTTTAAGATTGTTTTGTGCTCATTCTTTGGAGTAACTTCCAACTGGTGATTCTTGAGTGCTTTATACTGTTTGGTCTGTACTTTGCAAGTGTCCTGAAACTGTTTTTTAATTTGCATTTCCATGGCCTGTACAGAAAAAGTGACAAAAGGAAAATAAAGGCACATCAGTAAACACAGAAAGTCTTCCATTCTTATGATACAGTATAGGTTCTGGGACCAGCTGTCTTTTGGTGCAGTGACCGATACTACTAGTCAATGATAATGAAAATAATACATAAGTCACAGACAGGAGTTACCTCTACCAATACTTTTGGTTTTATTGTCTGAATAGAAGTTGTTTTGAATTTACAAATAGATTTAAAAAATGAATTTTTACAAAATCACAACTCAAAGAAGATCGTGGAATACTGTGAAGCTTAGTTTGTTAAAAGCTTGTTCATTATTTCAGTGGTTTCCTTATCAAAATTTTCAGTGTCTTCTACTGCTTGTTGCCCCACCTCTTTTTAACTGTTTCCCCTGTTTCCAAGTAAGAAAGGGGATGGCAACATAGAGGCCATTGCTCACTGCTCTGTGTCTCCTGGACAAATCAATAAAGGACAGCACTGGGTTACACTTCACATTACAACCCATTCCCACTGCTTGCATGTAGCAACATCAAACATGCATTTTGGCAAAGATAAGGTGGGGTTTTTTATTGTAAGTCCAAAAGACATTCCATCATGTTGCTTGACAGTCACATGTACACTTCATGAACATGTGGAGGAATTTGGAAGACAAGGATCACTCATTAGACAGGTTGGCATCTGGCTAGAGAGGATCATGGCCAGTGTGGTTGAGGTTGACCTTGTATCTTTGAAAATACTGACAATGTCTTCCTTGACATATACCAATGGCTTAGTCCACATAGCTTGTTAATTAGCAGTCGGCTAAAATTCTCTGGAGGTAGTGAGGGCTAAAGGAGCTCCATATTTCTAGTGTAGGTAAAACAAATGCTTGGTATGTCACTGCTGATTCCCATGCCTGGGACAGATGTCACTAATACATTATACTCTTTGTTACTAAGTGTGGATACGGCTTTACAGTCTTTCTCAATAGAGTAGCACTCAAGGTAGCTAACACCAATAATCTGACTGGCATGACTGATAAAATTTATCTGCTATATTTCTGTCAGGTAACTTTCTCATTTCCTGGGATAAGAACCATGGACTGCTGTTATTTTATGTTATAATTTTAAAGAGGGAATGTCATGACGGGGGTCAAAGAGGTTGTATATAATGGATACAAAGAAAAAATGGAGATATCACATGGCCCAGAAACATCTCTTTCGGAGTCTGTTATACCCAGACTCTTGTGCTTCTGATTCAGTAGCCGAGGGGCCCTGAAAAGTGCAATTTTATGGAGCTGCCCAGGTGACTCTGTCAGTCATCCACGTGTAGGAACCACTGATACAGCCTAGCTGTGTTTTGGAACACAAACCAGGGAATTTCCTCTCACCTTTAAGTTTTTTGGCTGTTGCCGAAGTTCCATGACATGCTTTCTGTGCAGTTCCCTTTCTCGCCTCTTATTATACTCCAGCTGGTTTTCCAGTTCAGTCTGGTGCTGTAGCCGGATCAGATCCATGCGGAGTTTCTGTAACGTGTGCAGCTGCCTGTACTCAAGCTCTCGGGTGGACTCGTCGTGCCGGATCAGCATGGCATGCTCCATCTCTTTCTGTGTCCTCTTTTTATTTAGTTCCTGCATTTAGCAACAAAGAGTACACGGAGAGAGATGAATGGAGATGAACTGGAGGAAAGGCACCACTCAGTAAGGGATGGCAAGCAATAGCACTATTAACTGTCTCTTAATTGTCCGTTAGTATTTGGCACATGACTTAACAAGACTAGATGAACAATCCCTGGAGACTGAGATTCTGTCTGTGGTTCCACCATTTACAACTTGGGCATCTTCAGAGCCACCACAACTACTCTATCTGTACAATGGGATTAATTCTGCCTGACTCCTTCTTACCTCACAGAGCTGCGGAGAGCCTTAATTAGGTGATGTGTTATGCATGGGTCTAAATAAATGTTTCTTTAGTTAGGCTGGCTGGCTGGCTGCCCATTAAAAGCATGTGAGGAAGCTTTTAAATCAAAAGATGCCTGAGTCTCATAATCTGAAATTCTGAAAACCGAGTGGAGTGTGACCCTGACATCAACAGTTTTAAGAGTTCTCTGCTCTTGCTGTTTAGTTGCTAAGTTGTGTCCAACACTTTGTGATCCCATGGTCTGTAGCCTGCCAGGGTCCTCTGTCCATAGAATTTCATAGGAAAGAATACTGAAGTGAGTTGCTATTTCCTTCTCCAGGGGATCTTTCTGACTCAAGGTCTGAACCCATGTCTGCTTGGCAGGTGGACTCTTTACCACTGAGTCAACATCTAGGTAGATCTAATATGCAGTTAGAGTTGAGAATTGCTCTATTAAACTGATCGTGTCTGCAATGTCCCTAGATTTTGGGGAAATACTCTGTTTTTGCATGTATCAAAAGTAGGCCAACTACCTATTTTTCAAAATCTCAGAGGTCAGCGCTCACTGGGAAAAAGCAGATGAGATCTCTCCTCATTCATCTTTTCCATTACAGTCTGTTTGGTCATTTCTAGAGCTAATCATTCTGCTCCTCCCAGTTTTACTCACGTCTTTCTCTTTTGTTGAAGGGGGAAAGAAAGGAAACTAGAATTAAAAAAAAAAGGAGGAGGAAGTTGGGTGAAACTTTTTTATTCACCAATTAAAGAATATTTCCTGAATGGCAGTGTATCAAAGCTGTGAACCAAGTTCTCTGGGTACATATAAATATTTACTAAGCCTTGACTTGGTGGCCAACTTGCTAACACCCTGACAAGGAAATGTAACAGACATTTATGAAAGTAAATGCTCAGCTCACAGCACACTGAATCAGTCTATCTTCTCTCCTGGGAATTTGGATTCAGGGACAGTTAATCTCTCTGTGTGTGGTTAGAATAGAGGGGAATATTAAAAACTACATATGTGGTAGCCACCTGCTGCTATAAGGGCTAAGGATTAGATAAAGCTGAGCTTCAGAGCAAGAAGAATGATAAAGAGAGAAGAAAGAAAGGCAGGAAATATACTGATACTCAAGTTCCTGACTGGTTCTAAGCTCTCCTTGTAGGTCCAGCTATATTATTGCTACTGGGCTTTATGAAACATCTCTATTTCTGTAGAAAATATCCTGGTTTTGGTTTTAGCCAGCTCAAATAAATTTCAGTAACATGCAAACAAAAGAAGCTTAATTAATACAGGGACATAAATATTATGTGTGTTTTTTCAAAAGTGCAAGTGATAAGAGATACAAAAGAGATGAAGATTATTTGCTAGAAGATTTCCAAAAAGAATGTTATCACTACTAGTTAAGAAGAGCAAGGAAAGGAGAAAGCCCTTAAGCTGAACTTTAAATCAGAACAATAGGGTGCCTCTCCTTTCCAATGGCATCCACTATGGAGAAAATGCAAGATCATTTTCATAAGAGATATCAGTAATATTTGTGCACTGGCATGGTTGAGAAATATCTCGTGTATTTGGGCCTTCCATCCACTTGAAGAGAAGTCCTTTAAACAGCACAGTATCTGTTACTGGAGCAAAGTTGCTAGTCATTCATTTACTTATTCAACAGATATTTGTTTAGCATTTCCTATGTGTTGGGCACTGTTTTAAGTACTAAGAAGGGTCCAGTGAACAAGTACATCCCCTCATGGGCTTATTTTCTAGTGGGGAAATACCTGGAGTATAAATGCCATTTACATTTGTTACAAACAATAAAAGATAATCTCCAGAGCATCTTCCCACATCCTCTCCCACGTTTTTCTTTTCCTTTCTTTTCCTTCCTTACCTGGACCATCAAATGGCTTTTAAAAATCACTAACTGGCCCCTAGGTGGCACCAAAGGATGGTGAGGGCCTCTCGGAGACTAAAGCCAAAGAAAGCTTTTGGATGGCTAAAGATTCTGTTCCTAGATCACTATCATCTTCAGTCTTTGAGTACCAGGAGCCCCAGTATTGGGCATTTACACATTCCACACATTTTCCTAAATGGAGAAGTTCAAACTGAGTCTCAGCTGCCCAGAGTTCAGAAATTCACTGGGGGGAGAAAAGATACAAAGCAAACAGCACTTTCAGAAGCAAACAAATGCTTCTCTGTGTAATGGAATGCTTCAGGATGTTGTCCTTGGAATACCTGCACCAGAAACACTTGGAAGCAATTGGACTTGATAACATGCCACCCAGGTAATTCTGATATATACTAAAGTTTGAGAATCAGTGGAAAAATAATTCAGGGTGTGAGTCAGTTTTAGCTTTTCCGCTGACTCATTATGTATGGTATTTGGTAAGACTTCAAATCTACATTTTGGTTTCCTCAGGTGTAAAGTGAGGATAATAGTACCCATTGTGAACTACCCGTCTTGTGAAGTTGAAAGGAAAGACCATAAGAAGATGCTTCAGAATACATATAAACATGCCATTGCTATTTTTCTACATTCAGAAGTGAATATCTGGCACACAATAACAAATCTAGATACTATAAACTGTTTAAAAGCTGAGAGAAAAATAATACTGAAATGGTTTTTTTCTATTACAATTGTAATAGAAATTACCTTTAATTAACTACCTTTAATTCATATGTCTGAGTTGCAGAGATGTTAAGCTGCCTATAATATTTTACACTATGGGAAAAAAACATTATTCAGCTTATTATGAGCCCATTGCTATACCTACATAATAATGTGTAGTGTGCTCTCAATTATTAAAAGTGATTTTATATATCTTGCTCAATCCTAGCTGCAATCCTATGCAGTGGTAAGACTATCAGGATTTAACCATTTTTATATATGATAGTAAGGCATTTGGGAATGGAAAGGCTAACATAAGGTTACATAATTTCTATAAAGTAGAACTGAAGCTAAAACTCAGGTTTTTAGCTTTTCAACATTTTCCACTAAAAATGTCCCAATGAATGGCTTATGTTTTTCTGTTTTATGCTGTTTCAGTCTGGAATACAATATTCTGAAGAATCCCTCTGCTCTAGCTAGACATGATGCAATGGTTGCTTTTAGTCTGTACAAATGATACAATATATATAGTAAGGCCACAGTCTAGCTTATATAAATTCAATAAAATGAGTTGAGCAAAAATACAAAAACAAATTTCATGGTAGAGGTGATTCTGTGTACTCCATGTATATATGCCTTGGAGGGAGTATAAGATGAGAGGCAGGCAGCTCCCTTTACCCCAGCCCACATCACATGCACTGAACATCACACCAGGCTGAATATGAACTTAGGGGTGAAACACACATACAATATATGGCCATGACAGTACACCATGGCCACAAAACACATTTCTGTACACATTATTTGAACCTACCTCCTCTGATATGTGGATCTAGGGTGTATCCCCCAAACACATGTTCCCCAATCACGAAACAAGCATTCTATTTAAGTTTCAATGGACGTACTATTGACTTCCTTAAAAGCATCTGATCTGACTCAAAAATTTTTGTGTTCATGCCCACTGACACTGAGTAAGAATGAGAATTCAAAATATAAGTGGGGATGTTGTTAGCTTATGACATTTAATATTTTCTTAGCTTCAGTTCTTACCTGCATAACTGGTTGGGAAACCAGTTATGAGCACTGACGTGTAGTGATCATAAAAGAGGCTCAACTCAGCCTATGGTGATCTTTTTAAATGTTTTCATTAATAAAAAGGAATGGTGGGGACTTCCCTGGAGGTCCAGTGGTTAAGACTCCAAACTTTCACTGCAGGGCACATGGGTTTGATCTCTAATTGGGGAACTAAGATCTTGCAAGCTGTGTGGCAAGACTAAAAAAAATTTAAAGTCTACCGGAAAAAAAAAAAAAAAGGTGCGGGGGGGCGGGGATTGCTAATGCTCAGTTTTGGCAAAGGTAGAGGAAAACAAGTACTTTTTCTTGGTGGGAGTTATAAATCCTTAGAGGGCAATTTGACAATATCTATTTAAAATGTAGGTGTATACACTCTGACCTAAAAATTCTCCTCCTGAGACTATTATATCCTACAAAATACTTGCTTACATGTAAAAAGTGATATTGCACAACTCCAACAGAATACCCAGAGAAGTGCCTCATTAAATAAATTATTCTATAGCCATACCAAAAAGTACTATTGATAATTAAAAAGAATGAGGCAGAGTTATATGTTTTAGATAGTAAATGAAAAATATACAAAAGGAAAAGAGTTATGAAACAGTAAACTGGATATTTTTGTAGGTTCAGTATCCATTTCCCCTTCTTTTTGTTAACAGGCTCCTGTTTTTGCTTCAGAAACTACTCCACCCTATGTGGAAATCAGAGCGACTACTGAGTAAGTGAATAAGCACATTACCCAATCAAATGCTATCTCTCCTAGGAATTTGAGTCTTAAGCAGAAATGGTACAAAGATGAAACATGGTTGGAGGAGGTACATCCAAATGGCAGTGTCTTGAGGAATGACCATTAGCTCTTGCCCTCTAGGTCACGAAGTTGCTTTCCCAGCTTGATTCTTCATCTTTTCCAGCTTGGGTCTTCAGCTCTGTCATCTACCCCATATCCTTCCAATAAATTCCTTTCCATGCTAAATCAGTCAGTTTGTTTCTATTGCTTGCAAATCAAATAACCCACTGGTACTAACAGAATCTTATTTTTATAAGATTAAAGTTATATATAATATATAAGTTGTATATGTGTATATATATATATATATATATTTATATATATACATACATATACACACACACACACACACACATACATATCTGAAAAAACTCTGGTAATATATCTGCCAAATTAATGGTGACTGCCTCAGGGTAGAAAATGGGTGGGATGGGATTATCGAGCACTTTCACAACTCAGTGTTTTTCTGCATTTGTCTTTTTTCAATGTTCTTTTATAAATAAAAGATAAAAAACTAAACATTTTCACTAAGGTGGCTCCAGAATAATACTAAACAAAGGAAAAGTTAGACTTTTCAGAAATAAACCCTTGTAGAGTTATTCTTCACCCAGTTGGTTAGAACCTGATACTAATGAATATAGTTTCTATCATTTGGAGGAATAATTGTCTTCTACAGCTTTTATTGGCACTAACTACCCCTTAAATCTCAGACTTCTTCCAAATATGTGACACTAGAACAAAAATAATAACTGCCAGTTGGAAAGAATCCCAAATACCTTGTTTCTTTTTGATTTGAATTTTTTAGCCTTCTAACAAACTCAACATATGTAATATTGAATTAACCAGTTTCTTACCAATACCTCTCTCTAAGCTTCTCTGTTTCTGCCCAAATCTACATTTCCCCAGCTCTTAAATCCTAGAAATAACTTTGACTCTACCCTCATCTCTTTCTCATATCCTTTTGTATGCCAAGTCCAGCTTATTTTATACTTCAAAATGTTTCAAACCCATCTCTCTTTTTTGCCAGCTAACACCCTATCTGTGTCTATAACCTATTCCTACCACTGGATCTCTTTGTTTCTAGTTTCTTCCCTCTAAATTCAAGGTTTCTCAACCTTCCACCCCCACTCCCCCATTATTTCCAGCAGGGGCCTTTTAGCCTCCACCCTTCCTTGATCATCCTCACCATTGAAATGCTAATAACAAACATGTACTGTATATCTTTTTATGCACTCTAGCCCTTCAGAGGGCCACAAGTCACTATAAAATCTAAGTTCCCTCCTCCACAAGAACTCCCTTTTTACTCCCCAGGGGGTAATATTGCTCCCACTGACCATGCATGCTCTAATCAATCTGTGCATCACCACCAAACTGGGCTAATCTTTGTAAAGTAGAATGTTAGCCATATCACTCACTGACTGGCTCAAAAATGTTCAGTTTCTCCCTCTTCCAATAAGATGAGATAACACAGATAAACAGCCTGAGCCTGGCCCATGATTATGTGTTCAATGAATTTTAGTTTGCTCCACCCTTTTTTCTTCCCATCTGAATACTGCTCTCCAAAAAGCTTACACCAATTCACATTTTCATTAAATGTGCCTGAAGGACTTGTTTCGCTCCTGCAGCCTAACATTGGGTTTTTAATCTGACTTTGATAATTTTATCAATGTGCTAGCTCACTTGAGGGCTTCTCATGTTACTTCAGGTCACAGTGATTTTCTACTGAACTTTGTCTCTGCAACCAATTCACATTCTGTATTTCTCATCTCAGTGAATACCATCATATTTGTCCAATTTCCCAAATTAGAAACTCTGCATTCATTTTTTGACTCCTCTTACTTCTGAAATTCTCACAGCATTTGGTTTGAATTACTGTCAGTTCTGCTTTAGAAATGTCACTCAGATCTAATCTATATCCCCACTGCTTCTTCCAGGTGGAACTAGAGAAAAGGCATTCTTACTGACCTCACTGTATTTTGCCTTGTACCACTCTAGGCTATCTTCAATGCTGAGGCATTCATTCTTCAAAACAAAGAAAAACTCTCATTGTCATTTCTCTGCCTAAAATTCTCTCATTTTTACTTAGTTCGCTCAATACTGTAAAGCAATTATCCTTCAATTAAAAATAAATAAATTAAAAAAAATTAGCCTTCAACTAATATAAATAAATAAATAAATAAATGAAACAAACAAACAAACAAAAAAAGCAAAAAAAACCCCACCTCTCATGCCCATGCAACTGACTTCAGGCTGAAATCTAAAAGCCTTGCCTTAAGAATCAAGGCCCTTCATCCTGCTTCCAACTGTTCCTGCTCTAACACTCCACTCCACACACCCAGAACACTCAACTCCTCTTCAATCACAAAATCTTCCAAGCCCTTTCATGACTATATGCCTGTGAGAATTTATTTATGTCTACTATGGTAGACAACATATTACACTGTGATTAGTGTGTTACACGTCTGTTTCTCGTGTCTTCAGAGTAAGCTGAAGGTAGGGAGGATAGCTTCTCAATAGCCATAGCATCTCCAGCACAGTAAGTAAGAAGGCACTCTGTAAGTGCTGGATGACTGAATGAATTACCTTAACCATTCTGTTCTTTCAAGTGTTACACAGAGAGTCACAAAAACTCAAGTCTTTGACAAACAGGTTAAAAGCAAAAATTCTCTATTCTACTTCTTTTGATTCTCTACTGCATGGATTTGGCTTATAATAGGTGTTCAAGAAAATTCTATTTGGAAAAAGTTGATTCCTTGTTCTGTAAATGGGCTTTCTCTGATCAATGGGAAACTCATTCCCTTTCACTTTTGTCTATCTGCTTTGTGTCAGGCATCACACTGAAGTCTGTATAGGTTAAGGACATAGGTATAGACAAAACAGACACAGTCATGATCCTCACAAAGCTTACTGTCTTCATAAGTTAATGACGATAGTTATGGACAAAATACATACCTCCCGAATATTCTGCTGCTCCACTTCATGCCTCTTGATCATTATTTTCCTCTTGAAGAAACGACAGTTTTTGTCATAGTACAGTCTCTGCTGAGTGAGAAGGTGGGCTTCCTCTTCAGCCTGTGTGTGCTGCAAGTTCTCTTTATGCTTGGATATTCGCTCCTGCTTTTCCTTCTTGGGTGTGCTATGGTCCTCATTCATCTCCTTCACAAAACCAAAAACCAAAAAAAAAAAAAAAAAAAAAAAGCCAAGTTCATCAGGCAAAAGGAACTATAATAGCTTATTGCGATGTAGATTAAATTATTTTTGGAAGCAATTGAGAATGTAAGGTCAGAAAGGCTTGGTGGTGCACTAAACACTCCCCACCTCCCATACCTCCCTCTCCCCCTTTTTTTTTAATCAGTTGAGAGGGAGACATGTTAGCTTTCATGCCTGTCTTCTCACGCTCAGAAATCATGGGTTCACTCATTTAACCAACACATGCTTGTTGAGTTCTTATCATGTAACAGGTGCTGTGCAAGGCAAAGGATACAATGGTGAGCAAACGAACATAGTATCTGCCATGATGGGACTTTACAGTCTAGAATCAAAAATAAATCAAAGAACCACAGAAATTAAGTGAAGATTACTGTGATAACTACTGTGTAGTTGAAGTACTTGGCTTGAAGAGTGTTTAATAAAAAATATTTGACCTTGGTAACAACTAAGCTGAAATTTCAAAAATCTATAGGAGTTAACCAGCAAGAAAGGACAGGGAAGAATACTCTGGGCAGAGAAAACAGCATGTGCAAAACTCTTAGGGCAGGTTAATTGAAACATGGTGCAGTTAAGGAACTGAGAGACGGTCAGGGCAGGTAGTACAGTGTGACATGAAATGAAGCTGGACAGGTAGGCAGGACCACTGGAAGTCTTACAGGCCAAGTTAAGGATACTGAGCCTTAGCACAGGAGAAGTGGATTTTATATATATGTGGGGGTGTCATAATGAGATGTATTTCAAAAAGATGACTCTGACTGCTATGTGGAAAACAGAATGAAGGAGGCAAGAGTGTGTCCATGGAGACAGCTAGGAAGCTATCACAAAGTCCAGGTGAGAGATAATCATAGCTTGGACAAAGGAGGTGGTGACAAGATGGAGAGAAGTAGGCAGATGTCACAGACGGGAGGTAATGCTGCAAATGTCACTAGTTTGAATTTTAGGAAAAAGCATTCTTCATTTGGTATTAGAGGGTAAATAATAAACCCACCTATATTTCCAAAAGAACAAAATACATAATTGTTTTAGATCATATGGGTGAAGGGAAGAAAGCAGTAAATCAGAACAGGTAAGAAGATGTTAGTCTATGGGGAAATTAAGAAGATCTCTTTTAGAGAAAGTATTGGGCATTCTTTGTTCATACTATTCACACCTACAAGCTGGACCTTTAATATCTGGTTAACTATTCAGTTGAAATCTTTTATTGCTATACCTATTTTACTTAAGTTTTGTGACGTGGACATCACATACTGTTTAGATTGTTTTTGCACTCAGCTAAGAAGTCTTTGTCAGACTTTATATTTTTGGGCTCCAAAATCACTGCAGATGGTGACTGCAGCCATGAAATCAAAAGACGCTTACTCCTTGGAAGGAAAGTTATGACCAACCTAGATAGCATATTAAAAAGCAGAGACATTACTTTGCCAACAAAGGTCCATCTAGTCAAGGCTATGGTTTTTCCAGTGGCCATGTATGGATGTGAGAGTTGGACTGTGAAGAAAGCTGAGCACTGAAGAATTGATGCTTTTGAACTGTGGTGTTGGAGAAGACTCTTGAAGAGTCCCTTGGACTGAAAGGAGATCCAATCAGTCCATCCTAAAGATCAGTCCCGGGTGTTCATTGGAAGGACTGATGCTGAAGCTGAAACTCCAATACTTTGGCACCTCATACGAAGAGTTGACTCATTTGAAAAGACCCTGATGCTGGGAGGGATTGGGGGCAGGAGGAGAAGGGGATGACAGAGGATGAGATGGCTGCATGGCATCACTGACTCAATGGACATGAGTCTGAGTGGACTCTGGGAGTTGGTGATGGACAGGGAGGCCTGGCGTGCTGTGATTCATGGTGTCGCAAAGAGTTGGACACGACTGAGAGACTGAACTGAACTGAACTGAAGAAGTCTGTGTAAATCAACTTTCAATTTTCCTGTTCCAGTGAAATCTCAAGTGAAATATTATAATCAACAAGAGCAAGAGCTATTTCCATCATGGAGTAAGCTGGGATCACAACAGGAAGGCTGGTGGACTCATTTCTAGATGCTGTGACTTCAGTACTAGGTTTGGCATTAACCACTATATTGCACATCCAAACTGAAATATGATCATAAAAATTCACTTCAAAATCAAGAATAAATTATTTCTGGGTCATCCATCATTCTGGATTACCCAGACCCCAGTTATCTATCAACAGTAGGGATAATGGAGATTGTTCTGTCATCTCAAGGATGATACCTTTTATTTTATTTTTTTTAGGATCATACCTTTTATATCGATATTTAAGCATACATGACATTTTCTTTTTCCAAAGATTTTTTTTTTTGATGTGGACCATTTTTAGAGTCTTTATTGAATCTGTTACAATATGCTTCTGTTTTTTTTTTTTTTTTTAATGTTTTGGTTTTTTGACCGAGAGGTATGTGGGATCTTAGCTTCCCTACCAGGGATAGAACCTTCTACACTAAAAGGCAAAGTCTTAACCAGTGGACCACCAGGGAAGTCCCTGCCATTTTCAACAGTCTGAACTAAGCTTTACTTCATAAGGAGTAATACTAGATTTGCATAGAGAAAGTCTTATTATAGAGGCTGTCTTAAATTGGGTGTAGGTTTGTTTTTTTTTTCATGAGAATGTGAAGGACTTGTACACTTAGACCTGTGGTCTTTAGCACTCATAAATCTGAGTATGGTGAACCCAAAATAGCTCTATGCCTGAGGACTGAGTGGGGACTCTCGAACGCTGTTCTGTGGGAGAATCTTCTAAAAATGGGGTTCATACAAAGCTTCAAATACCTTAGTGGTACAAATGCTCAAAATGGAGGCTGCAGCCATAAAGTATGGCTTCTAGAACATGAGAAAACACATGGAGCTATAAGTAAAAATCTATCTGCAGTTGAGAAAATTCCAAAATTTCTTATTGAAAAATCAAGGTTATCTCTGTGATCTAGTAACATCTATTAGGATATAATAATTCAGATCAAGAAATAACTAAGAGGAAATGGAGAGCATGTAAACCTTTTTGGTTGGGCTATTTCTCTCCATAGCCTGGTTTTCCAGACCTTACAGTGTCAGAGATGATTCTCATTCTGGTAGTGCAGGTCAGATAGAAATTTCTGTCAGTTCCAACAATTATACCAGTGACCTATCCGGGCAGAGCACTTGCTTTTAGTTCTTGATTAAAAAAGAACTGTTTAAAAAAAAAAAACAACTGAAGAGGAACCTAGCTAACTCTCATATTGTTAATTTGGAATATGTGTCCAAGTGACTGATTTCATATACTAAATCAAATCCCATCTGACTTCTGTTAAGCCTTAATACAATAGTAGTCCACAAGTGAGAAACTAAGTCTTATGAGAAGGAATGTCTATGGAACTGCAGGCAATTCACCTGTAAGTCCTAGTAAAAGGAGAAGTGAAGGCACTCGAGCTTCCAGATCAAACTGCAGTTCCTCAGAGGAACTCTAAGTCCACTAGAGGTCTTCAACCAAATACTAAATAATCAGTCACTCATTGATCAAATATTTCACATGTGCCAGGCACAGGGAAGTAGCGACACAAAGGAAAAAGACATATGATCTTTGCTCTTACTGCTTACTGGCTAGTAGGGTAAAACAGCTCAAATAATCATGTATCTATATATAGATACCTATAAAATAGAAAATTAGTGTTATAACACCAGAGGTACCTATCTTGGTCAAGGCAGTCAAGGGAAGGTTTTCCTGGGGAAGTGAAATTTAAGTTATGGTACTAATAAACAATCCTTAGTCTTACAAGGAGGTTGGAAAGGGATTGGGAGTGGGGATGGGGATGGGGAGAGTCTTTGGTGAAAGAAAGAGTGTGAGCAAAGACTGTGGAGATGGGCAGCGCTGGATACATTTGAGGACCCAAAGATGACCACTGTGGCAGGAGTAGTGCTGAGTTGGAATGGGTTAGAGGTGAAGGGAAAGTTGGTGTGAGGTGAGAAGGGAGGCTGGTAGCTGACCACACAGCGACTTCTAGTATTTTGATCAATGAGCAAATACAAATGAAAGAGCAATGAGAAGTCAATAAATATTATAATCATGAAGTGATATAATGAAACTTATGTTTTGAAAAGATCACTGGCTGACATGTGGAGAATAAACCAGAAGTAGGCAAGAATGGTTTAGAGTGAAACCAATGGTTCCTAAAGTGGTCCTGGACAAGCACCATGAGCATCACATGGGAATTTGTTAGGAATGAACATTTCAAACTTCACCCCAGACCCACTGAATCAGAACATCTAGTAGTGGGTTAGCAATCTGTTTTAATAATCACTTCAGGTGATTATACTGGAAAGTTTGAGCATTAATGGGTTATGATATTGTTCACAATGTAAGATGAATTGATTTTAAGTTCTAGCCATTCAAATGGCAACTTGATGACTACAAAATAATGGTATGCTTACCTCTTTTATTTTTTCCTTACAAATCTTATACTGCTTCTTCTGACTTTCTAAGAAAGTTGTCAAGTCTTTCTTTTGCTGGGCCAAGATCTGTTGCTGGAACTTCTTCTCATCCGCTGCAGCTACCTTTGCCTGATAAAATAACAAATATAATATAAGATGAATTGTTCTTAACACAGAATTCAGCTGTCTATTCTCCAATGCATTCAAAGAGTGCAAAAGTAATGAATAGTATAATTTTTTTGAACACATAATTTATTAAACACAGAAAAGGAAATACCTGTTTTGATTCTCTAGTATCTTAAAACAAACAAAAAAATTTTAAAACTTTTACCATCAAAAAATACATTCCCAATTATGGGAAAAACATGAAGGTAAACCGTAAATGTGTTTTATTGGACACATACATAAAATAAATGGGATGAAATAAGGACCAAGGATTATAATGAGAACTCTTCATTATATTGTTGGTGGCCCAAGGGCTAAATTATAAAATAGAGAAATAACCATGACTGGCCAGTTTTGTTTTTTTTTTCCCCCCAAGAATTTAACTCTCTAATTGGTTATTTCAACTATCAGATTTCTGAATGAGGTCATCTTTAGTATAACAGGCAAAAACGAATGACTTTTTGTTTTCTGAAGGATCTGCTATAATCCACAATAGTTGGATATTAGGACATTTTGAGGACTCCTAGATGGATAGAAAATAGACTAGTCTTTGGCCATATAAGCCTGAATGCGCCCAATCTCATCTGATCTTGGAAGCTAAGCAGAGTCAGGCCTGGTTAGTACTTGGAAGGGAAAAAACAGAGCAAATAAAAGATAACCCAACCAATACTGGCTCCTGAAAGTGACCAAATCTAAGCTTAAGGGAACCATAGGTGAAGCACACGTGTAAGATGATATACTTAGAGAACAGAGGCGGAAGTATGCTTCTTGGTTCTTTCTATGAATCTTTTCACTTTTATCTTCTATTATGAATAGTTTTTCCATTATGAGCAATTTTTTCCACATATTTACCCAATCTAATTCCCAATAAAGACTGACTGGTTTATTTAATCAATATTACCCATTTGGGCAGAGGTTTTCATGACACACTGCCTCTAGATTGATGGCTGTTTGGGGGAATGCTCCTACAATTCTGATGATTCCTCTCATGTAGAGAGAGAGAGAGCTAGTGAGCCTGATTACTGAAGCACCCCTGACACCCTGTCCCCAGTCACTCCATCCCCAGAGAGCACAAATTCACCCCTGCTTTCCCACACTATGTAACTAAATAAGTCTTATCAGGGTGGGAAAGGCAACTGGTTTAGTACTGCCAGTGCCTGGGTGGGTGAGTCTGTTTAATTTTGTTTGAGATTGTTCGGCCCATTTCCGTTCAGATATAAATCACTTCTCTAATATTTACTGGTAATAAAGTGATATTTTGACTATCTGTATTACCCTCCTGTCTTTAAAATATATATATTCATTTATTTATTATAAATATTATTTATTTATTTATTATAAATATTTATTTATGTGGCTGTGTCAGGTCTTAAGTTGTGGCATGTGGGAGCTTTAGTTGCAGCACGTGGGATCTAGTTCCCTGACCAGGGATTGAACCTGGGTCCGTTGCACTGGGAGCATGGAGTCTTAGTCAATGGACCACCAGGGTAATCCCCCATCTTGTCTGTTTTGAAAATTAGTTTAGAACCTGGATGGGGAAGAAAGATGTTCATAGAAGACCCAACAGTAGCCAGATCAACTATTTGCTGCCATTGGTCAGGTGCCCATTCGTAGGCCAATCACCACTAAAAGGGACTATTTGTAGAGCACTTTTCTTTTGAAGAGGACTGTGGGTGAGGCAAGCACAGTAACAGACCTGAAAGGTACAAGTTTCCATAGGATAGAAGCAGCTTGTTTCTTTTTATTTGTATCACACCTCCATCAGGGAACTGATGCTCAGAATACATTTGAATAGACAAGGATGCAATATATACTTTCAATTACTATTTGAACTTTTAATGGCAAATTTAAGTAGCCTCATAAAACCTGGACCCCCTGGAGAAGGAAATGGCAACCCACTCCAGTATTCTTGCCTGGAAAAGTCCATGGACAGAGAAGTCTGGTGGGCTGCAGTCCATGATGTTACATGACTGAGCATGTGTGCATGAGGGTGGAGGGGGATGGGTTGGTAGCAATAAAGTGGTAGAACCAAAAAAAAAAAAAAAAAAAAGAAACCTGGACCCCCTTCCCCAAAGCAACCCGTTCCTCCATCACCAAAAAGCACATCACGCCTGCCTCCTGCTCAAGGGATGTGGCTGACCGGGATAGGTTTGGCTTGGCTGTGGCACGAGGGCATGAGTATGTATACTGACCTCCTTTTCTATGATAGCCACTTGCTTCTTGGCCAGCTTCTCCAGCTCGATGGACGAGTTGTTGGCATGCGTCTCCACCTCCTTCTGTAGCTTGAGGCGGTGCTCGTCCATCTCAGCCTTCAACTTGTTCTCCAGGGCGATCAGCTGCTTCTGGTGCTGGCGCCGCATCCGCTTATAACCTGACATCTGTTCCCGCAACTCGTTCTCCTGCTCATGCTCATGGATCTGTCGTGTAACCTGATTTGGGTTGGGGAACAGAACTCAGGTTACCAGATTCGTGGAAGAGGAATGTTCAGGCAAAGCAGAAGAACCCTCTGTTAGAATATTATTTATCATCGTCAACATCAATTGAATTATTATTTCCTGAACACTCACATGTTCCAGGCACTGTGTTGGATCATCTCTAATCCTACAAACCATCTCATTCACTCATTCATTCTATTCACTCATGAAGTATTGTTACCACCACCATTTTATAGATGAAGAAATTGAGACTTAAGGAAATTAATGTATCCATTCAGCCAAATATATCCACATAGTTTTGACATATAACAATATATATCCTCATGGTCATATAGCTAATAAAGATTAGAGCTGGGATGCAGACCCATTTCTATCTGATTTCAGAAATAGCACGTGCTATTTCCACTACACCAGCATCTTTCAACCTCAGCACTACTGACAATGAGCCAGATAATTCTTGGTTATGAGAGGCTGTCTTGTGCATTGTAGGATGTTTAGCAGCATCCCTGGCTGACCCAACAGATGCCAGTAGCATGTCCCAAGTCAAGACAGTATTAAAAATGTCTGTAGACATTGCCAAATGTCCCCTGGTGGGCATCTCTCTCTGGTTGGGAGGCACTGCACTATAGCATACTGATTATTTGTTTCTTTTTAAAGATCACGTCTCTAACAGTCATTTTAAATATCCTTTTAAAATAGTTTGAATGAGATTTATTTCTGATTCTTAACATGAACTGAGTGAGAGTGAGAGCAAGCTCTTTCCTTTTAAATTATCTATCTCCTTCCTCCCCTTCCCCACATAAGAGATATTAACAAATATAAACACTCACTTGCTCTCTGAGGAGAAAAGATTCCTGTAATTTTGGGATGGCTATTTTTCTTAGTAATTTTTCCTTAACCCATTCTCAAGTGACTATCCAACAAACTAAAAATTGCAAGTGTAAATTTCAGTATCTCTTGTTTCTATTAAACCTTTTCTGATTTTCCAGTCCTTTCTTCAATTTACAGCCCCTCATTATTGTCTTGTTAAAAGTCTCTGGTCACTTCCCTCTAATCTTCCCTAGTTTAGTAGAAAGTCTTAATCACATAATTATAACTTTAATTTTGTTTTACACTATATAATTCAGTCATTCCAGTCTACTACTATAAGACACTTCTCCCCAGCCTAACCCGCAGACAAGTTTTACTGGAAATTTTCATACTGTTCTTAATTCTCTCTACTGTTTTCATTTAATGGGTCAAAGTACATTTTGTACAAAGGACAGTTTGTTTCTTTGCTCTTTTTAGAAGGTATCCCTGCATTCTTGACTGAGTCCTTATTATCAAGAGAGTGCTGTTCTGTAACTGGATAGCATTATCAAAGTACACCATTAAACAGAAGGCAAACTCTGAAATCTTTCCAGTTGAATCTAACACTAGGTTTCTCATATTCATTTTTCTTTTCTAAAGGACAACACTCTTTAAGAATAAAGAATAAGAGCGGAAGATGTTTTAAGACCAAAAAACAAACAAAAAAGCAGGATAACATCACCAAAGAGGCACCTGACACTTTAAAGAAAATAATCTGTTGTGCCATCATTATTTTTTTTTAACATGTACCTATTTCATGATAAAAGGAAGAATTAGTTTGAAATATGTGTACATGTTTCACTTTTTTGTGTCTTTCTGAAGTTCAATTATAGAGGAAAAAAATTCCAATCAACTGAAAGGATACCATTTAGTTCTTTTCATGTTCACTTCTTTTTCAGACAAATATGGCAGTAAAGTGTCTGTTTCGGGGTAAAGAGTTTGAGACATGTTTCACACATAAATTTTTTTTTTTCTTATTTGATCATCCCTTCCTTAATCAAATTCTCAAAGTTGAGACGTGGCACACTCTACATACAGCCATCATGACACATTTAAAACTTGCCAGCACACTGTGTGACTGGCTTGTGGTCAATAAAATATTCTCAGGATGGCCACTTCCCTAAACCAGGCAGCCTCAAGATAAAATGGAAATGAGTTGTGTCAAGAACATTTTCTATCCTAATTGGTG
Source organism: Muntiacus reevesi (assembly GCF_963930625.1). Lineage (NCBI taxonomy): Eukaryota > Metazoa > Chordata > Mammalia > Artiodactyla > Cervidae > Muntiacus > Muntiacus reevesi. The sequence goes on from NC_089261.1 coordinate 16,401,723, forward strand.
GGTGAGTCCCTGTGAAGAAAGTGGTCTTACCACATACCAGATCATATAAGCAAGTGGCAGAGACAAATTACAAGCTCACCATGTTATCATTGTACATCACTGAATGTCAGGGGAGACATTTTGCTTGTAAATGCGAATGCATCTCGTAATTTGCATAATCACTTTCTTAAACTCCTAATGTCACCTTTCATTTGTTACAACCATAATTTCTAAATTTCAAAGTAATTGTCTTTTCAGGTACATTTAGAGATACAGAGTTTTAGAGTTCCATGCTCAAGCTAGATAGATGAATTTAAATAAAAGTATAATGATATTTCATTTATCAAGTCTAACATGAAATACATTAAACTATATTATTATAGTTATGTATTAAGTATGTTTTAAGTTTATAATTTGTGTTTTACGAATAACACTCTCTAGTCAACAATTAAAAATAGCTCATAACTTTAATCATGCGTTATGGTTTACACAATGTGCTTTCACATGTAATTTATTTCTTTAATTTTCATAAAGCCTGGGATTTGAACTGTCCTAGGTTCTTGAATTGACTGAGGAAATTCATATCACCAAGGCAGAGAAGAAATGATACTTTCTGTTATGAAGTAATGGAGGGAACCAAACACCCAAAAGAGTGACAGCTGGAAAGAAAGGTAAGTCTAAACTACAAACTGAATAACTCTGAAGATTTGAAAAAGTTATCAAAATGTAATTGACTGGTTTTTACAATGATAGCCTCAAAAATGTGATCAACGAAAAATGGGTAGTATCATCCTACTATACTAAATAGGTTTCTGGGAGATAAATCTCATTCCATCCCTCCCTAAATAACTGATCTTGGGCAAATTACATAAATTCTTTAAGTCTAACAATATCTTCATTTGTAATGGGGAATAACACTTGTGCCTAGCAAGGTGTCTGACACATAGGAGATGTTGAATATATGTTGGTTCCCTTCTTCTGCCAAACTAAGAGTAATTTTTTTTCTCCTCAGGATTTCTGGTGATGGAGACACAGTATAGAGGTGAATCCAAATTTGCTGTGTGACACAGAGCCCAACCCGGTCACTCTGACAGCCCGGAGGGGTGGGTAGGGCGGGAGGCGGCAGGAAGGCTCAGGAGGGAGGGGAAGCACGTGTGCCCATGGATGATTCACGCTGATGCACGGCAGAAGCCAGCACAGTAATATAAAGCGGTTATCTTCTAAAAAATGAAAAAAAAGAAGTGGATCCAAGAGAAAGGACAAATTTAACAATAAAACTGTACCTGTATCCAGGTTGTAGATTATAAGTATATATAATTTCTGACTCTGAATTAGCTATTTCATGTATCTGGAATAATATATAAAAATAAAAAACCATAAATGAAGACTGAACTTTTTTCAGAAAGTTTCTGTACTTCTGTACTACCCTACTTATTCCAGCAAAATTTGGCCCTAAAACAAACCACTTCATCCTAAGTGTACTTTATGCCTATCCCAAGTACAGAACATTGCTCTAGGAGGCTAATAAACAACTTACCAAAGATAAAAGAGGAGTATGGTGGCTGATAATGTTACCCTCTTAAGAGATCAAAGCCAACTTACAAGATTAATTATGTGGAAGAATCAAAATAACATATATAATAAAACTGGCCACTTCAGCACTTAAAACAAATGAACTTTATAGCAAGTTCTTAAAAAGAATAGAATGAGTCACATACTGGCATCAGAAATTTGTCATTCCACTCTTTATAACACCTAGGGAAAAAAATGTTTCAAATTCATACTAAAGTAATAACTGATCACAGGAAATTCTGCCTTATACAGAAAAACTGACATGAGGAGCTTTGAAATGCACACTTATAAATCCAAATTCTCCTGTGATAAGAGGACTAGAAGAGACTTCATTCATTCATTCATTCAACACTTTTATTGAGAGACTATGATCATGTGAGTTGGGCGGTAGCACAAGTGAAAAATAGTATCAGCAATGATCTTAGTGAGATTAAAAAACCAAGAAAAAGGAAAAGAGGAGATATGCAATATTTTGATAAGCAGCCTCTGGTACATTTATGCTGAGGTTCTAGTATTTTTATGCTTGTCTATCAAACTCATTCAGGTATACAATTTCACAGTCAGCTCAATGATTAGGTTGCATTTTTAAAAATCAACTGAAGATTTCATTTTTATATGAGCTTTTCTATTGAATCTGGTAAAACCAAAGTAAAAGAATCTATATTTAAATGGATAGAACAATAATCATTTTTCTCTTACATGCTCTCCTGGAGGTAAGAAATTAAGAGTTTCATGCCCCTCTCCCTAATTTGCATTCTAACATAAATCCACACATATAGCAAGACCACTGCATTCTAGTGAGAATTCCTTTACAAGGCCAGACAGAGGCTGAACTAACTTATAGAATGGCCTTGGTACTCTCTACAGTAACATCTACTTGGGAACTGCCAGGGACCCAGGACCTTATGAAATTTTAAGAAATGACATCAGATGTAACAACAACTGAAAACACACGCATGGGTCACTAATCTAATTAAAATATTACGGCCTCCATTCACCAATAATAAAAACTCAAGGAAAGCACATCTCAAGAGTCCAAGAAGTCAGATGAGTAATTCTGAAGAACTATATAAATAACTCCTTTCTTCAGATAACAAATCAGCCCAGTATGAACTTTCTTACAGAAAAAGAAAAAGAAAGGATAAAAGAGATTCTATTAAATGTCCTTCCTTCTAATTTTTCAATATAAGGTGAATAACCTCTGCTCTTAAATTACATACATACATATATATGTATATATATCTGTATAGTTTCTTTAGAGTTTACTCTGGCATCAAGGTCCTTTGTTACAAACATAATTGTGCAACAGTCCATGATAATGTAAAAAAAAAAATCTCAGTTTTAAGGTGCCAAAATAATAAAAATATCTAGTAGTAAAAGCCTGTAGTCCCTGGCTTAATATATTTGTCAACAGCCCCATTCAAAAGCACAATGTAGAAAGAAATGCTAAGGGGAAAAACCACAGAGCTAGGCCTCTTAAAAGTTTATGCAGAAGAGGCAGGCTGACAAAACAAATTTGAGGAATTGCAATTACTTTTTTTTTTATCAGTTTGCAAGTCTCTTTAAAACAGACATCACTCATTTATCTAGTAACTGAAAAACTAATTTCTAAATTCTTTTTCTTTTTGCTGTTCACTTTTAGATCACTCTATGGCTTGCTAACACTTCTGCTAGAATGTTATAAAGAAAGAGTAAGATCAAAATAAATAAACCAGTATAGTATTTTTACTAACCATGAGAAGTGAAGTTTCCACAGTGACTTGATTATTTAAACCCCAGTCTTTCATTTTTCCATGATCTTATTCTTACTTTTATGTCATTTTAAGGAATTTTAGACTTTCTCATTTGCGTAGGGATCCAATAAGGTGTGAGATAAGTTTTTAAAAATTAGATACTTCCTTTTGATGTTCTAGTATCCTGATTTATATATTCCTATTGGAATTAGCCTTTAAAATAATATAATGGATAGCAGAACTGTAGTAATCGATAATATACATTAAAATATCCATACTAATAGTTAGATTGTCCAAAATGGGACAAGGGACAACTCAACACCATACTACTTTTCCCTTCATTAATTTTTTTCTCTCTAAAATCCATTAAATACAAATACCACTGAACTCTAATAAACTTGCATCAATCCCACTTTGACTTCCAAATGATCACATTTGCAGAAGATTTTACACATAAACCAACTTATTCTGTGACTACAGAAACAGCCTATCAGCCACTCTGTCTTTAACTTAATGCAGGTGCAAGGGCCTTCTAGCAAATCAAAAGTCCATCAGATAGACTGATCCCAGCTGTTCTCTGAATGGGCACTAGGAAGTCTGCAGGATTCAGAAGGGTTCCTAAGGACTCTGCCTGTGGCCCTGAGATGGCCTAGTAGGGAAGCAGCTTTCATCATCCACAGAGAGGGAGACTGATGGCTGATGTACACACAGAGTAGCCCTGGGTGAGTCCACAAATGCAAGTGTGAGATCATTCTGGCATGACAGTAGTGATCTTCCTTGGCGGCAGGAGAGGTCATGAATATATGATGTGGGAATGAGGGTGTGGCAAGTTGACAGAAGAGAACCTGTCCCAGAGAGGGAAAACCCACAATGTCTGCCTCAAATATTCAAAACCTGCTTATGGGGCTCTGAATCTCGAAGGCTGTTCATTTCTCCTCTCATTTCAACATGCATGAGTATGGATAAAGGTACAAGTCTCACAAGAGTCAGTGGTAAGTAGTCATATTCCAAACATACCATATTTCTTCTTTTATCATGTATCATGGTATGAAGGTATTTATTCTTTAATAATTTCATGATACTTTATTTAGACTCAAAGCATGTTTTAGAGTTGGCTTAAACAATCATTAGCAAATATAGAGTGGACATTTTAAGATCTCCATTACACAGTACAGCATGCATTTAAAATGAAAAATTGCTCACTGAAGAGAATGCAAGAAACTTCTATACAAAGGAACTTAAAGGCAGGCTTATTTATAAGCAGCCTAAATTAAATTGCTTGCTTTTAGACAGCAGCAGGCATATCAATATGTAGGTGCTTTAACTTCCATTTTCCTTATATTTTGGGTTTTTCAAAATTACAATCCATTATCAATCTCAAAGATAAATGAAGCCTTTTAAAACACTTGAGAAATAAAAGTGGAAATCAAATTTTAAAAATAGGACAAGAAAAAAATCATCATTTCTGGGTCGGCCTCGGATGATGTCATCATAGGTTCTAAATGTAATAGCTGGGCAGCGTACACTAACTCTTCCTGCCCATGTGACCTCTAACATCAATTCAGGCAAAACAACTAATATTTCAATAATTTTTTTGGCTGAGAAGTGAGATTTGGAAGCAAAAGATTAAAGAGAGTTTAGAGTGCCAAGGATGAAACGATGTGAGTGTGTGTGTGTGTGTGTGTATGTGTGTGTGTGTGTGTGTGTGTGTGACTGTGAGTGCGCACGCGCACGCGTGGGGGGGCCAAGGGGAGGAGGCATGAAAACTAACTCTTCCAGCACACACCCCTTTTGCTACTACAAGGGCATCCAGCAATCACATTTGCAATAGTAAAAATGCTGAAGGATCCTACAGTATCTTTGCTCCCACAACCATCCCGACCCTCTCTTACAAAGCCCTTCTTGCTCTACGGGTGCCAGGAAATTCTTCAGGGGTTAAATGGGGAAGTGCAGCCACTACCATTGTTGCAATAAATAAATGAATGAACCAGAACGAACCGGCAATCCATCCCTGGGAACCAAGTATCTTATTTCCTACAATTATATACGTTAGCCAGCAACCATATATATATATATATATATATATATATATTTAAATTGTTTTATCTTTTGATGTGTGTGTACACATTATAAACACACATGCATCTATACAAAAAGGAGAATAGTGCCCTGCATACACACACATCCAATACCTTTAAAATATTTTTTTAGCATTATTATTTCAATGAAAAGATAAACAGCTTTTACAAAACTGGATACATTAGCAACTTCATCTCAAAGGCCTTTTATTTTGCACACACAGCATATATAAATACACACACACACACACACACACACACACACACAAAGGGTTTTTTTTCCCATGCCATAGACAATGCTAAAATATCTGAGATCAGGTTGCTATGCCAACAGATTTTTTCTAAAATGAATAAAATTATTAGGAGGGAGAAAACATTCTTGACTCCTTTCCTCCCATCTATGAAGCCGAGAGAGGCTCAGGGAGGGCGAGAGGCTGCCAGATGGGGAGGAGGGGAAGGAAGGGAAGGTGGGTAGAGGGGTGTTTGCTTACCAAAGATGCTGATTTGATCGTGGCAAAGCGCTCTCTGTTCCGGTAGTGGAGGGCCTGGCTCTGAACTGACTGGGTAGGCCGCGGCTCAGGCCTGGGATCGCCGTGGCCCGCCTCATCCCTTATGAATACATGATCCTGCAGAAATGGATAAAAACAAGGAGAAAGTCCAGCTGTGCTCTTTCCTCGCCGGCTGCCTCTCTCTCACCCCTCTTTCTGCACAAGCACTGCTGTTTGAAATGCATAGTTTAGCTCTCTGCTAGTCCCCGCAGCTCCCACGGTACAAAATGAATAAGCAACACATTGCAGCCTTCAGTTAGGAATGTCAGCTGATCGCTAGTGGGATGCCTTCTGAATCCCTGGCAGGCTTTTTCTTTACCTCCAGAATTACATATATGCAAAAGAAAAAAAGAATAGAAAAAACAAGGTAATGTACAGACTCCTTAGAACAGTTTGCTTAAAACGCTGTAACCAAATAATTCCTTTAAAAATGTCATGTCCATGTCTAGCAAGGAGGATGCTGGTGGCTTTTAACATAAAAGCGAGCCTCCGCCTCATTCCCTTGAAAGATCTGCTTTCTCAATTTAATTTTATTTGAAATCTGTTCGGTAGGATCATCGTTCTGCCTAGAACCAGTGTAGGCTTGTGCTGAACTGCCTCTCTATCTTGTGCTGGGAAGATTCGGCAGTCACTGAGGGATCCTGCTTTCCAGTCATGATCGTACACAGTTCTAGCACCTTCTCTCTACAGCTTCTGAAAGGATTTTTTTTTTAGATTTAAAGAGACAGGCATACAATTTTAACCAAATGATACTTTCACAAATTCTTCCTCAACTCTGTGTCGGTATGGTCACAAGAGTGAGTATAGCTGGAATTTAATGCCCTTGACTGATTTAATCAAGTCTGTGCTTCTTGGCGGGCAGACATGATTAATCTTATTGTAATGCCCAGTGAAAAATAACATTCCCTGGAAGGATAATAATGGATGTTTCTTAAATGCCATTGAAATGACTTTTAAAGGGGAAAATGCTTTCAAAGGGCGATGCTTTGCTCTATAAAAGATGAAGTGGTCAGTCAGTAAGTAGCACTAACCTTTCAGGAAAAAAAATACTATAACAAGTAATAACTCAGAAACATGTACAACCATGGGGAATTTTCAAATAGTACATGTTCAGGATGGGGAAGGAGAAATTAATTCTCTTATTGCCCTGGGGTTTTAGGAGAAACCATTGTGAGAAGTCAGTTTTGCATTCTGTCTCTGACTATTTGGAATCTTTTATAATTGCTCTTTCTTTCTTCAGGAAATAAAATTATAAAGAGGTTTAAAAAACACAAAATTTTATTATATAGTGTAAAATGTTGACAAGTCAAAACATATAAATTCCTTGAGGAAAATTAAATTTTACACCCAGGTTTCTAAGTAAAAGAGAAGAGTCATGATTAAATTTATCATTGGGCTAATTTTCTTTTCCCTTTTATAAAGTTAGAATGCTTCAGAATGTTGCGAGGGTATCTACCATTACATCTATATTTAGATTTTTTTTTCAGAATTACTCTATTGTGGCCTATTTTGCTTTCAAATAACGAAAGTACCTTTAATGCCACTGAAGGCATATATATCAAATTTGAGGGGTGTTCTACCTCTGTGCTGTCCAATAAGATAAGCTTTAGTCACATGAATATTTGAATTAAATAAAATGTAAAATTCAGTTTCTAAGTCACACCAGCTATGCTTCAAGCTAGCCACTAACTATGGCTACCATATTGAACACTGCAGACAATAATTTCTATCATTGCAGAAAATTCTATTAGATGGTACTATAGATTAAGAATGCATCTCAACCCATATTTTTGAAATTTGTAAAAAAAGTACTTGATAGGTCAAACTTAAAATTTTCTTATTATTTCCTTGGAAATCTAAACTCTTATTTCACTGGGCAAAGAGATATTAGGTGCAGGATATATGCACCTAGGTTTACAGTTCTAAAGATGAAGGCCCTGAGATCTACTGCCATTCAGATTATTTATTAATAAATATTTATTCTGAATATTAACTCCAAAATCAACCTTACTTAATATTATAATCCCAGAAAAGCAATAAACTTCTAAATGCCAGCAATCAGAAGAGATAGGCTCAGCAGAGACCTGTGGTTTTACAGGTCAGAGTTTTGGTATCAGTTAACTAAGTTCAATTACTGAGAGGGAGCTCTTCAACGCTGTGGCAGCAGTTAAATTTCAAATTTTAATAACTTGATTTACAAAGTTAACCAGTGACACTAGAATCCACACTCTTCATATAACAGAATAAAACAGAACACATTCATGTGCAAATAAGTATAACTCTAATATTAGTTTTCTATAATTTTCTAATAATTTTCTCTCATATAAAAATTAACACTTGTAGGCTAGGACTCTGCTTATCAAATTAAAAGTCACATCATATTAGCTTAGTTTTTAAACTCAAGGATACTGAAATACACTGGAAAAATTAAAATATGAAATCAGTGATTTTAGTTGACATGTAGCAAATTACATAACCCACAATGGCATATTTAAAAAATAATGCTATTTTAGAACTTAGTCTGAGAGAATAGGTACAAAATTTTAATCTACCTTAATAAATAATATTAAAAGTTTAATCCCTTGTGTTCTTTCCCATTTTAAATTTTATAAAATAATTCTTAGTTCCTGTAGTAGCTTCGTAACAGAGATCACAAACATTAAAAGTCTCCAAATATGTGAGAGACCACAGGATGAGGCAGTATTTTCGTCTAACAGTGGATATGCACTTCAAGAGCACAGGGATAAATTTTAAAATATTCAACACCATTGTTTAAAGTTCAAAATTCTACAGACAACTTAAATAATAATGCAAATTTAAAACTAGGGCAATGTGACTTGAAAAGCAAGTAAGAACAGATTAAACTATCAGCTTTATTGGGTTTGTATTCTGTTGGTTATATCACCCCTTCAAGCAACAGCCCCTTTGAGAACGACTGTACCTGCCTCCCAGAGTTTCCGATCTGAACACATTTTAAGATCAATACTGGAGAGGGTCAATTTTGTATTTTATGCAGTTAAGCATCACTGCATATGATTTACAAATGAAGATGAGAGGGTCAACATCTCTGATGCTGAAGAATGATTTTTAGAAGTTTAAGAATAAATATGTTTTACTTTACCAAGACAATATATATGACTTGCTTATAATTTATCCTTAAAATCTTATTATCCAGAGACAAGCAAAATAGCTCTCTGAAATACATGGTTTTGGGACCAGTTTTAAGTAAATGTATACTGTCCTTTCATTATAAAAAGAAATAAAATTTCTTCAGATTAAAAACTTTACTATTATTCCCTGGACAAAGGGCTTTACTTTTATGTATAAGTTTTCTCCTAAATGTCTGACTATTTATGCTTCTGAAGTGATATGGTGTGGTCACTCACTCAGAGTTTCTAGATTAATTTGAAATTAACCTTGGAAACCACTCCACTTTCGGTATACCTTTATCACACTTTCATCATACTTACATTCATCTGTGCATGAGACTGTGAGCTTTGTGAAGGCAGAGTAAATGTGCTTCAAAAAACCTCAGTCTTTGTAGCACCTATCATGGTGCTTGATACTCTGTGGGCATTCAAAAAATGTTTGCTGAATAAATAAGCTCAAGAATATAGGTCTGAGATGGATGAAACTGGAGCCCATTATACAGAGTGAAGTAAGCCAGAAAGATAAAGAACATTACAGTATACTAACACATATATACGGAATTTAGATAGATGGTAGCGATAACCCTATATGCAAAACAGAAAAAGAGACACAGAAGTACAGAACAGACTTTTGAACTCTGGGGGAGAACGTGAGGGTGGGATGTTTTGAAAGAACAGCATGTATATTATCTATGGTAAAACAGACCACCAGCCCAGGTGGGATGCATGAGTCAAGTGCTCTGGGAGGACCCTGAGGAGTCGGGTGGAGAGGGAGGTGGGAGGGGGGATCGGGATGGGGAATATGTGTAACTATATGGCTGATTCATGTCAATGTATGACAAAACCCACTGAAATGTTGTGAAGTGATTGGCCTCCAACTAATAAAATAATATTTAAAAAAAAAACAAAAAGAAAAAAAAAAAAGAATATAGGTCTGAGAAGATTCTGAGAAAGTGACTTTTTTTTAATTATTTAACATAATTCTAATTCATATTTCATAAAAACCTGTCACTTTGTACTTTAAGGCAGTTGCAAAACAGTGACACACAGACAAGCACACTTTTACATGGTGGGGTTGGAGGGGATCTAAAAATGGCTCTTTTTTCTGGCGATGAGAAGTTTTTTTACAGATTCCCATACCTTTCATGCTGTGGAGAGGGATCAGCAAACCCACCATCTCTTTTGTTTTGTTCATTTCAAAATGAATTAAATGATTGCCTAAGCAGGTGCAGCTATCAAAAGCTGGGGCTAGAGGAAGGGGAGAAGATGGAAAAGGGTGTCTTCACCTGGAAAGACAGCTGTTAGGGAGAAAAAATGACTGGCAGAACACTGAAAGAAAGTACCATGGAGGGGTGGTTTGTACGACTGCTCTGTTCAAGAAACATTATCTTAATATATTAATTTACTTTTACTTGGCCAAATGCAAGTTGAAGAGTCAAAGAAGCTGCCCTGCTCTTCAGCAAAAATAATAGGAAAGGCCACTGAAGCAAGTGGAAATTAAACTAGAACATCCTATCCCCTCAAGGACATTTCTTTTTTTCCTCTTATGAAAATGGGGAAAACTGTTCTTTTTTTAAAGAAGGGGAAAAAAAACCTTCACTAATATTGACTAATAGGAAGGGTCAAGGAAAGCTTTAGGAGTTAGAAGAGAACAATTTTTTAAAAAACTGATCTCTAAACAGGGGCCATGATGACTAGAGTTCATTAGGCATACTAGAAACAACAAATTGATTAGTGAACAAAGAAGTTTAATACATAAAAGTCTCATGATCTATATTAACAGAAGGCAGCCGCAAGCAAAAATAATTGATTGTAGACTTTAACAAAATAAAAATATACCTTTCAATTTCAAATTAAAAACAACAGACTTTTGTTGCTTAGAACAATATTAAAATCTGCTTGCTACCGCTGTACACCCAATCGTTTTAAGGTGTAGGGTGGAGGCTCAGAGGCAGCCTAGGCTACAGCAAAAAAACCCAATCTGGATTAAGAGTTTGCCCTGGACTCACTTGTGAATAATCAAGAACTGAGGTGTAGAGTTGTGCCCCATAAAAGTTCATCTTCATGTCAGTTCACAAAACATTTATTGGGTGCTTACTATGTGATAGGGGCTTCCCAGGTGGCACTAGTGGTAAAGAAACTGCTTGCCAATGCAGGTAGACTAAGAGACACAGGTTTGATCCCTGTGTCAGGAAGATCCCCTGGAGGAGGGCCCAGCAACCCACTGCAGTATTCTTGCCTAGAGAATCTCATGGACAGAGGAGCCTGGCAGGCTGCAGTCCAAAGGGTTGCACAAAATCATGCACGACTGAGCAACTTAGCATGCATGCATGCACAATGTGATAGACACCCAGCTAGGTTGTATGTGAAGAGAGATGTCCTGGAGAAGCAAACAGTCTAGATATGTAGTGATATTCGTGTTATTGGAAAAAGCAGTGTGGCAACACTAGAACGGAGAAAAGAAGTAAGTGCCTAAAGTTTATTTTATCAGAATATACCTTTAGACTTATCAAATCATTCTTGTTTAAAAGGAAGACTGGATTAGGATTCCTTCAGGGCCAGGGAAAGACCAGAGTAGAGGCAAAGATTGTAGAGAGGGAAGTAACTTGAAATTCTGGTGTTGAAGGAAAATTTTCAGTGTCCCACTTTGTATTTTTGGGGCTTGATCTATGATAGGTCTGTCCTCCTAAAATCAGGACATCTTTATTCTGGATGCAGAACAGTTAGTTGCAAATCACGCTCTTAACAGTTATACATGGCCCTTAAAAGTAAGTTTACTTCCTATATAAAATGGGCATTCTGCTCATATATATGATTTGACTAATTTAGCATATGTCTGCAATCTTAATTATAACAGTTAAGAGCGGGGAACAAAACAATTCCCCATCCTTATTCTTACATTTTAATATTTATTAAGCAAGTTCTTATTGTCAAGAGTACTATTATTGGAGACAATCTATTTAAGTCTTTCAAACCATAAAAATGATATTTAATATTATTCAAGCCTTTTAAACCATTATATTCAAAATAGCATGGTATTTAGTATCTGGTAAGCAATTTATTCACTGTGTACTTTTTGTTTGTTAATTCACTCATTCCTTAGATATTTACTGAGTGCCTATGCTGTGCCAGGCACTGTTCTAAGGTGTTGAGATACAGCACAGAACAAGGTAAGCATAATTTTAGCTATGATGAAATTTACACTCAAATTATGAAATAATGAATTAGTACATAGTATAATTTTAGATAGTGACAAGTATAAAAAAAGACAATAAAATAGGATAATGAGATAATGGGTAGAACATTGTTTATAAAATGATAATTCAGTGATACATAGGCTTTTCTATATCAAGGCATCTCTTTACCAAACAACTTGAAAGCCATATTAGACATTTACTCTTTTAAAATTTACAGGAATAGAAGCACAAAATTTTAGAGTTGGAAACAATGTTGGAAATCATACAGAACAACTCGTTATTTTACAGATGGAAAAACTGAGGTTTGGAGACGTTTGTGACTTGTCCAAAGTAAAATAAAACTAACAGTGGCAGACATAACTTAAAACTAGTTTCCTCATTCCTAGAGTCCACTACCTTTCTGTTGAGAGTTTAAGATCCTACTTTATTTATGTTCCCAAGTGAAAAACTTCAAAGTCAAGTAAAAAAACAAATATGAAACTTATGAAAAATTTATTTCTATTAAGTTTAAAGACGTTACCCCAAGTATAAGGCTAAACGGGTTTCATGAAGAGATACCATTATTTAATATTAAGTTTTTATATACAATGGGCTTCCCTGATGGCTCAGATGGCAAAAAATCTGCCTTCAATGCAGGAGACCTGGGTTCTATCCCTGAGTTGGTAAGATGCCCTGGAGAAGGGAATGGCAACCCACTCCAGTATTCTTGCCTGGAGAATTCCATGAACAGAGGAGTCTGGGGGGCTACAGTTCATGGGGGTTGCAAAGAGTCGGACATGACTGATTGACTAAGCACATATATATAACATGCTCTATTCTTCTAGCCTGCTTCTATGCTTTCCTTTTCTTAATTGTGGTAAAATAAAGATACCATCTTGGTTATTTTCAAGTGTATGGTTCAGTGCTGATACACTTATAATGCTATGTAACTATCAGCATCACATCACCCCTATAACTCTTTTCTCTTTGTAAAACTGAAGCTCTGTGCCCCATTAAATAGCAATTCCCTATTAATCCTCTCCCCAAATCCTTAGTAACTATCATTGTACTTTCCATGATTTTGATTATGCTAAGAGCCTCATATAAGTGGAATCATACAGCATTTGTCTTTTTGTGACAGGTACATTTGTTCCACTTAGCATAATGTCTTCACGGTTCAACCACATTGTATTAATGGCATATGGCAGAATTTCCTTCCTTTTAAAGGTTGAATAATACTCCGTTGTATGTATATAACACATTTTGTTTATTCATTCATCATTTACATTGCTTCCACCTCTCTGCTGTTTTTGTGAATAAGGCTGCAGTGAACAGGGGTGTACAAAAATCTCTTTGAGACCCTGCTTTCAGTGCTTTTGGATATATACTGAGAAGTGGAATTGCTAGGTTATATGGTAATTCTAGTTTTAATTTTTCAAGGAAACACCATTTTCCACAGTGATTGTACCCTTTTCAAACCCTACCAATAATAAACAGGGTTCTAATTTTTCCATATCCTCAGCAACATTTGTTATATTCTGTTTTTGTAAACAGTGGTCACTCTAGTGTGTGTGATAGCTACACACATGGGTGGTATCTTACTGTAATTTTGATTAGAATTTCCCTAATGATTGATAATGTTGGGGATCTTTTCATATGTTCATTGATCATTTTTATATCTTCTTTGGAGAAATGGTGATTCAAGTCCTTACTCACTTTTGATTCCAGTTGTTTTTTTTCCTCTTTCATTGTTGCTGTTGAGTTTTAGGAGTTCTCCATATATTCTGGATATTGATTCTTTATATGATAGATGATTTGCAGGTATTTTCTCCCATTCTGTGGGTTTCCCTTTCACTCAGTTGATTGTTTCTACTATCGTACTTCCTTGCTTATATTTTAAAGTTAACTAATTCATAGTTTTATTTGTAGATGTTTTTCAATATTTTTTTTATCACATTACCTCTATATTTATTTATTTATTTATTTATTTTTTAATTTTTTATTTATTCATTTATTTGCCTGCACCAGGTCTTGGTTGCAGCATGTGGGATCTAGTTCCCTGACCAGGAATTGAACCTGGGCCCCCTGCATTGGGAGCTCAGAGTCTTCCCTACCTCTATATTTAATAATTAAATAGAAATACATTTTAGAAAAATTTTCCTGACAAATATTTTCTGTATATCAAACACAACTACCTTCTATTTCAAATTATAAATTAAAATCTTATCTTCTTAAGATTAGACCAAGGAGAAAAAGGCACTGAAAGGCCCAAACTATTACAAGAAAGCTCTATACCAGCCTGCAAATATTAAAATTAAAACCTCCAATGAGTTCAAGAACAGGGTCTTCTTTCTTGTTGATTATGCCAGTAATCTAATTTTATTGATTATTCCAGTAATCTAATCTAATTATCTCTCTTCTAATTTTGGGTGTTCATTTGAGATGTCCTAGAGTAAAAAGATCCAACAGAATTCCTCTTTTTTTTTTTGCTTGCTCTCTATCCCCACAAAGCCCTAGAGCTAAAAGAAAAGAAAAAGTCAATATCTCTCAGCATCCATGATAATTCCTTCGAAAAAGATAGCCCAGCAAAACCTTTTCCACCCTTCAAATACATAACCATTTGCCCATGTTTAAACACAGCTGACTGACAATGCCGAACTCTTAGCAGATTTCTTCATCTGCATGGTATCACTCGTTTCCTCAAAATGCTTTTATGGCTTTCTAACAATCTGGGTCCTTGCTGTCACTCTGGTCCCAATTCACTCTCCACATAGTCCTCCAAGCTCTAATTTCTCAGATTTTTCTCCTTTTCCTTGAACATACAAAATTCCTTGTCTCAGGGCCTTTGTACCTATTGCTTCCTCACCCCCATCTTTCACCCCAAATTAGCTAACCTCTATTTGTCTCTGAAGTTTGAGCTTGAATGTCATTTCACTGAGGAGATTTTCCTCTAATCCCTGATAGAATAAGTCCTCCTTTTACCCAGAACAAGTTTTAAAATTACACGATAAATTTACTTGTGTGATTATCTGCTTAATCTCCCCCACAGATAATAAGCTCCATGAAGGCATCATGTCTGTTTTGTCTGTATCCAAAGGGCCTACTACAGTTCCTTGCAGATAATAGGGGTCCCCACCAATGTTTGTTGAATAAATGAGTAAGTTAATCAGTTCAGAAAATAAACATGATCCCTCCACTATTCATGTCTAGGCACCAATATATTTTCACATGCTCTTCATCCTTACCTGTTTAATTTTTTTTTTCTCCCAATAAAAATACACAACCAGCAGACATCTAAGTGGAAAAAATTCTCAAACCTGCTCTCCTACTGGAGTTAGAATGTAATCACTCATATTTATTAAAATGAGTACATACACCAGAGAAGGCAATGGCAACCCACTCCAGTACTCTTGCCTGGAAAATCCCATGGACGGAGGAGCCTGGTAGGCTGCAGTCCATGGGGTTGCAAAGAGTCGGACACGACTGAGTGACTTCACTCTCCCTTTTCACTTTCATGCATTGGAGAAGGAAAAGGTAACCCACTCCAGTGTTCTTGCCCGGAGAATCCCAGGGATGGCGGAGTCTGGTGGGCTGCTGTTTATGGGGTCGCACAGAGTTGGACATAACTGAAGCGAGTTAGCAGCAGCAGCAGTACATACACAACTCACATATACCTAATATGGAAAAAGTTATAAAGGATTCTTTTCTATAGTTCCATATTATGAACTGCTTATCTAAGGTACTTAAAGGTACTTTTGGGAATTCCTCCAGAAAAAAATCATTGATAATTCTGTGAAATACTCATCTTATAGAAATTGCTTTGAAAGAAGCTTAAAAATCATTTTTCATTTTATTTTTTTTTTTTCATTTTAAAATAAAGCATGTCAAATTATAAATCATGATAGGCTTTGTATGAAATGAATGATCCTCCATTGGAAAAGTAAAGTCAAAACAAAAACAGAATTATTAACTCAAAAGTCAGAATATTTAAGCTGACATAGAGCTGGTCTTAGAAGAATTAGAAATGACAAATCCAAGAAACAACAAAAAAGAGTGGAAACTTTTTCTAAAACAAAGAGTATTTTGGGACTACTCAGTAAGAAACATACATCTGAAATACTTCTAAAAGGTCACAACCAACAGGTTTTACTCAGAAAGGTTTTAAGGTCAGCAATATTAAGGTTATTGGTTTAGAAAGAAACTTAACTGGTTTCTTTGACATGGAGATTTATGGATTTATTTGTTTTTGTTTATTTGATGGTGGTGGACATCAGAGTAACAAGAGAGGAAGATGAAAAAACAGGCACAAATACAGCTTGCCTAGTCCTTCATTACCTTTTTTTACCAAAAAGAACTATCATGTGCTCAGCTGAGTTCCATAATTTCAGTTGTAAAGAGGGAACTAAAATATCTGAATGCTACATGACCTGAGTTGGCTTCATAACAATGGGCAAAACCTAGCACTGTGAAGGGGATCATGAAACTTACCTTCTTATGCACAACAGAGGAAGTGGAATTTACTGGGCTTTCATCATCATGCATCATGACAAGTTCAGAGCTGCTATCATCCATGACCTCTTGCATGCTGTTCACGCTGCTGCCCTGGCTGCCTGTGCTCACAGACATGCTTGGGATGGAGTGGTTGCTGCCCAGGCTGTCCAATTCCCTGCTCAGACTGGTTCCATGTTCGCTGTCCTATAAAAATGGGGCACTTGGGTTAAAAAAAAATTCCTGGAGATAAAGCACCAATCCATTGACTAAGCTATTAAGTACATTCAATTTTGCAGTGCCAAGTTGCTTTTCTGCCAAATCTGCAAGATGAAACTTTTAATGTAGTGGCTCCACTATTCCACCACCATTTTCAGACATCTCTGATTCACTTTGATGCTTTCCCCAAGGGCTATTCTGGACATGGGCCATAAGGTTCCAAATGCTGCTACCCCAGGGCTTTCCCCCATCATATGCAACTATCACATTGTATCGCTACTTGGTAAGCAGAACTAGCCAGGTCAATTTTCTAAAAGACTTTCAGGAACTCAAGGTGCTAGGGAAAGACTGCAGGCTACTGAAAAGGGGATCTCTAGGATAGCTACAAACACGGCAGTGGGCACTTGAAGCTCAAAGAGGATAAAAAGAGTTTTCAGAGGTTTCACAAGCAATATGCTCTTTTTGCAAGTCATTATTGAGAAACTTCATATCTGAACAGGGATATTAATTCTACTGTCCTGGACAGGTAATTAAATTCTGCCTCCCTCAAGCAATTCTATCAAGCTTACCTCTGTAATCTTATTAAATATATCTGTTAAATAATACTGGTATTCATCACTACTAGTCCAAAGACTACTATTTGAGAAATGCTAAAATAATCAGAACATATAATTTATCCATCACAGTGGGTATCTTTTGATACAAGATTAAATAATATAATTAAAGCAACTTAGCTCCAAATAAACCCTATTTTCAAAGAACCATACTCTGTACCTACATAACTTTAATGAATTGCTACTTAGCCATGGAAATATAAGGAGTCACTGACAAAGGTAGTTTGAGTAGTTTAAAATGATAGATAATACATTATACTTTTAATAGATTTATTTTCCCAATTAAAGGGGCCCCTTTGTATATATGCAATCAAGAGATTTTTATATTCCAGTTCAGCTTCTGAATTTTATTTTTATAATTATTGACAAAATAATTTTATTTTCTTTTATATTAAAAAGTTAAACTAAAATTCATTCTTCCTTCTTTCCCTGTTTTTAATCTATTTTTAGAGGAAGAGTCCTTTCTTTTGTTCAAGGCTAATCCCTGCACTAATGTTCTTACTGCTGTGCACTTTCTGAGATCCTAATTCCTTAACTGTGCCTCTTTCCTCTATCTTCAACGCCTCTATCCTGGCTCCTTTCCTTCTGCATATAAGTATGAAGAGACTTGCCTTATATGTATGTAACTTTCTACATACTGCCCTTTGTCATTTTTCCTTCTTGACCCAATTTATGAATCTTAAAATGACCAACTTTCACTATCTTTACTTTCTCACTTTCCACTTATTCTACAACCCACAGTAAATGACTATTCATCCTAACATTCCTATAAAACTGCTTTTACTAAGGTCATCAAGAAGGTCCTACTTATAAAACCCAGTTAACACTGTTTTCAGTCCTTGTTTAACTTGACTTCTCTGTGGCATCTGATGGTATTTGTAGCTCCCTCCTTGAAGCTTTGTTAACTTATAACATCTGTGATGCCTTTATCTCCCAGGTTTCCCTTTCCTTTTTTTTAAAATTTTTCTTTTTTTTCCATTTATTTTTATTAGTTGGAGGCTAATTACTTAACAGTATTGTAGTGGTTTTTGCCATACATTGACGTGAATCAGCCATGGATTTACATGTGTTCCCCATCCCGATCCCCCCTCCCACCTCCCTCCCCATCCCATCCCTCTGGGTCTTCTCAGTGCACCAGCCCTGAGCACTTGTCTCATGTATCCAACCTGGACTAGTGATCTGTTTCACCCTTGATAGTATACTTGTTTGAATGCTATTCTCTCAGAACATCCCACCCTCGCCTTCTCCCAGAGTCCAAAAGTCTGTTCTGAATATCTGTGTTTCCCTTTTCTTATGTGGCATGGACTCTCTTCTCATTTTACATTCAACTCCTGATTCACCATCATTTTAATGTCCTTGACCCCCAACCAACTACCCTTTACCCAGACCTCTTTCCTACGTTCTAGGTTTGTATTTCCCAATCAAACACTAGACATCTCTATTCAGGCCTCTTCGACTAATTCTTCTTAAACTATTTGACTTAAACTAAAGTCATTTTCTGTAAAAACTCCACCTGTACACTGTGTCAATAGTGTCAATAGCATATGATGCCAAGACCTTAGACTCAAACTGAAATCATCCTAAACCAACTCTTCCTCCTTGGTTCTTCTCTGTTCTTGGTACTGACACACTCTAGTCATTGAAGCACAAATGCTCAGAGTCACCATAAGCTCCCCCTCATCTGTCACGGTCAGTGAGAAGCGCTGTATTAAGTTCACTCCTCTAGTGTTTCTCAATGTTCCTTCTCCCCAATTCCCATGAATACTGCCCTTACTGCCTCCTGCATGGACTATTACCCAGAAAGTTATCCATTCATATCCATCTTACATTCTGATGCCAGGATAATCTTCCTAAAGCACAGCACAAAAGTGCCCTGTAACTGCCTGTCAAAAGTGACCCACCTCTTCACTAATCCCACCAGCAGATGACTTATTCTCTCCCCACTATGGACCCCTACTGTGTGCTCCACCTCTGTAACACTGTTCATATTTTATCTCATTATTTTTTTCAATGTCTCTTTTGCAACTGTGCATGTCTCTTAAGGCAGAGAAGCATATCACGTATTTTAAGAGACATTTCTGTACATGCACAGAAATATCAATTATAATACATTGTTATTCCCCAAAGTGTTTTTCATAGCAACCCAGTCCAGAACTTTTTCACGTAGTAGGTACCCTATGAGTGTTCGCTAAAAGAAACTCAACCTACTTCTTCATCTTCCTGTGACTCATTCAAGGGTCCATTTCGTGTCTCTTGAAAAAGGATCTTTTTCATTTTCCGGTACTGTAGGTTATCTAGCTCACGAACGGCATCTTTTGTCCTCTGTATGAGGTCAATAAGGACACGAAGTGGACGGTCTCTTCGAACGAAGTCATGCTGATCAAGGGAAGAGAAAAAAACAGAAACTGATAATGAGGAGACATATTTTTAGGTGCAAGATTTAGATGTAAAGACAAATCAATGTAAAACAGTTCTGTATTTTGCAGAAATAACAAGATACAATTTTCATCTCATGTAGCCTCTTATCTTGTATAAATCTCATAAAGCGATAATCATGTTTTTTCTCTTCTTCCTCAAGTCACGTTTTGTGGACTTGTCCCAGAATTTACTTGAGAATTCTTGAGGTTTACTTTACCATGCAAGTAATAACAATGACTAGAACTTTAAATAGTAGCTGAGAGCTTGTGACTTTCAAACCTGAAACTATGTAATAAGCAAAAGCAATGCAGAGTATAGAATATTATTGTTATAATCTGCCTCAATCCTCTTTCTCACTCTCTACCCTTTTAAAGACAGACTTCTGAATATTTTGTTTTCTACTTCTGTGGTCATATACAGTATACGCTTGAAAATGTGGCAGTTATTCCATTTATCTCAGAGATCAGAATTCTGGCAACTTCATCTTCCCTTTACAGAGCTGTACAATGAGAAATAAGGCAAAAGGGTCTCCAAGGGGTTAAAATATTCACCCCAAAGTCTGTAAGCTTTTCTTGCTGTAAACAGTCTTCACTTTCAATATTATCAATGATCTTTAACACATATTCTGGTTTCCTGGTTTCTCAGCCAATAGCAGTTTAGAAAGAGGGAACAATAGAAGGAGAATAGAGGACTGAGAACTGTTAGTTACTTTTGCTGAAAAGAGAGTCTGTTGAAAAGGTATCTGACCACCTGACAGTAAAGAGAAGGAAATTCCATTATTAACACACCAAGCAAGCAACCAACCAACCAAATAAAAATGAACCAGGGTTTGTGGGCTATTTTGTAAAGGGGCAACTGTCCTTCATACACTTTTTTTAATACACGAAGATTTCATGAAATGCTATTATTTCTGAGTAATCAAGAAGTGGCATTATATTCATTAAGCTTTCTTGAGGAAGGCAGAGAAGCATATCACGTATTTTAACAAGATCACCACACAAAATGATCAAAAGGAGGAGGAAATTTTGTTCTTTAAAGGAAAAGTTTCAGTTATGTGGAAAATTTGCTTATGTGAAATTATAATTTGAACATATTGGGAAAATGAGGTATAATGTGGTAGGCCTCAGATGATGGAATGGATTTAATTTCTTTATAAGTTAAACAGATATAAAAGAGGAGCAGGACCACTGTGAGAAAAAAAATCTGTATGTCTTGCGGTTCTTCACTCTGACTTTGCTGTCCAGGGAATTGTGGCTTTTGCTCCTATTTTAATAAAATATCTACTTCTCTGCAAAGAATCCTTTCTGAAAATGAAACACCATTCCTGGAAGGAAGAGTAGCTTGCATATTTGAGGAGGAGAACGCAAGGGAGAAAGTAAAATTATTTGGCTACTTCAGTGCTCGCAATTAGACAAGAATAAATCAGTTTTTAGTAAATGTTAAGCTATAACCTAGGATACTGAATTTTAGAGGAGAAGTAACTCTTAGTAATTCTTTTATTTCCAAGATGAGGAATTTTAGGCCCAGAGAGGTTAAGTGATTTACTCAGCTAAACAATGGAAGAGCTAGAATGGCAACCCAGGTTTCTTTATTTGGGAGTTTGTTTTCTGGGGGTCTACCACAGAGTTGATCATGGCATTAACTGTGACAGACACTGTGACCTAGTTATCCTTCATTCCAATCTCTTTTTCTTGCCTTTCTTTCTTGAAAGTAATAAAAAGTATAAGACCTGGACTCCATCTTTCTTTGCAGGTGTAATTAGCAACGTGACCGAGTTCTGGCCAAATTCTGAGATATAGGCAGAAACCCCAGAGGAAGGCTTTGTTTTCCAGGATAAAAAGCAAGGCACAGGAAGAGAAGATGTTTTACTCTTTGTCCTGCCTCTTTTCTCCTGCCTGGAATAAAGTCTGAGTCCCAGAAACATAGGAGCCATTTTGTGACCAAGAAGACAAAAGTCAAGTGCAAAGAATGGTGAAGTATTAGGACAAGAAGACAGGAGGAGTTATTGAGCTGCTTACAGGTATGGACTGCTTCTAACACCTCCTTTCCTAAATCCTGGACTTCTTATTTTAGGAGGTAATTAAACCTTAAAATATTTCAAAACGGATACACCCAATGTCTTAAAAACATCTCACGGCCTCCTTTGTAGTCTGGCCTTAACAGTCAGTTCCTGCTTGAATTTCTAGGCTCCAATCTAGTCACTCCTATTCCCTGTTCCACCCAATGCGGCGTACTTGTAGATCATTCTTGTCTCTGCCATGGGTTTCACACCTGCATGTCTTTTTCCCTGTTCTTTTCCCCATGTTCTTTCTTTCCCATGTCTTTTTCCCATGTTCTTTCTGCCTGCAATACCATCTCTTCATTGTTTTCCAAACCCATACAGTCGAAAGGTTCTCAGATCATTTTCAAAGAATGCTTTCATTGTTCTTGGAAATATGTTTACTTTAAACATTTAAATAATACACAGAAATCAATAAAAGACAGTAAAAGAAAATCAAAATTCTGCCATCCGGAAATAAATGAAATATCATTTTAGACACTTTCCCTCCCTCTCTCTCTCACTCTCTCAGAATGATGGATATCCAGAAATAATTTTACATGAGAAACTTATTACACATGGTAATTTAAAAAATAATCTATTAAATTAAGGTATATTTGAATTTCATAGAATTAGAGGAGTCTAAAGAAAGGCAATCCCAAAGAATGCGCAAACTACCGCACAGTTGCACTCATCTTACACGCTAGTAAAGTAATGCTCAAAATTGTCCAAGCCAGGCTTCAGCAATACGTGAACTGAGAACTTCCAGATGTTCAAGCTGGTTTTAGAAAAGGCAGAGGAACCAGAGATCAAATTGCCAATATCCACTGGATCATCGAAAAAGCAAGAGAGTTCCAGAAAAACATCTATTTCTGCTTTATTGACTATGCCAAAGCCTCCGACTGTGTGGATCACAATAAACTGTGGAAAATTCTTCAAGAGATGGGAATACCAGACCACCTGACCTCCCTCTTGAGAAACCTGTATGCAGGTCAGGAAGCAACAGTTAGAACTGGACATGGAACAACAGACTGATTCCAAATAGGAAAAGGAGTACGTCAAGGCTGTATATTGTCACCCTGCTTATTTAATTTATATGCAGAGTACATCATGAGAAACACTGGGCTGGAAGAAGCACAAGCTGGAATCAAGATTGCTGGAAGAAATATCAATAACCTCAGATATGCAGATGACACCACCCTTATGGCAGAAAGTGAAGAGGAACTAAAGAGCCTCTTGATGAAAGTCAAAGAGGAGAGTGAAAAAGTTGGCTTAAAGCTTAACATTGAGAAAACTAAGATCATGGCATCTGGTCCCATCACCTCATGGGAAATAGATGGGGAGACAGTGGAAACAGTGTCAGACTTTATTTTTTTGGGCTCCAAAATCACTGCAGATGGTGACTGCAGCCATGAAATTAAAAGACGCTTACTCCTTGGAAGGAAAGTTATGACCAACCTAGACACAATATTAAAAAGCAGAGACATTACTTTGCCAACAAAGGTCCGTCTGGTTAAGGCTATGGTTTTTCCAGTGGTCATGTATGGATGTGAGAGTTGGACTGTGAAGAAAGCTGAGCGCCGAAAAATTGATGCTTTTGAACTATGGTATTGGAGAAGACTCTTGAGAGTCGCTTGGACTGAAAGGAGATCCAATCAGTCCATCCTGAAGGAGATCAGTCCTGGGTATTCATTGGAAGGACTGATGGCTGAAGCTGAAACTCCAATACTTTGGCACCTCATGCGAAGAGTTGACTCATTGGAAAAGATCCTGATGCTGGGAGGGATTGGGGGCAGGAGGAGAAGGGGGCAACAGAGGATGAGATGGCTGAATGGCATCACCGACTCGATAGGCATGAGTCTGAGTAAACTCTGGGAGTTGGTGATGGACAGGGAGGCCTGGCGTGGTGTGATTCATGGGGTCGCAAAGAGTCGGACACGACTGAGTGACTGAACTGAACTGAACTGAAAGTAAGATGACTGCTTAATGTTAGTTAAAATTTCTTCACCAAGACTTACCAGTTCCTAAGAGACCGTCTAGAGTTAAGGGGGAAAAAAGAGATCATGCAAAGCTTTAAGAGATTAGAGTTACTTAAAAAAGACTTTCAGTTTAAGAACTGTTATTGACTACCCTGAAAAACAGGAAAATTAGTACATTTACATTTCTTTCCTACCCCTACTTCTTTCTAGGTACATTATTATTTTCACATTATTAATACATATACTGAAAATGTGATAACATTTACATTCTGCTTTTTAATCACAGCAATGATTTTACAGTAGTTCTCTATTTAATTCTTTGTGAAGGTGACATTTTAACATCAGGAAGAAAATGTTAGGAAAAGATGGATTATTTAAAAAATATTTGGAAAAAAAAGATATTTGGGAATAATTAGAAAGCCAACTGGAGGGGAAAAAAGTTGAATTCCTTATAACAAATTCCTGCACCTCCTCCCCAAATTCTAGAATAAAGAATGTCAAAAGAGAAATAAGAAAATAATATTTGTAAGATTTACTACAAATTAACAAGGGAAAAGCCCTCAGACAAACGAGAAAGATCAACAGAGAGTTCACAGAAGAGGAAATGGAAATGGCTTGTCGACGTAAGAAAGACAATCTAATTCATAGTGAGAAATACAACCTAAAATGACAGTGAGAAAAGATTTCCACTGAACTGATTAGAAGGTCAAAAAATTTTGGTATTCATACTTTGCTAACAGGACCATAAATTGGGGCATCCTCTTTGGAGGAAAATTGGCAACACCTTTTTAAATGTAAAATTCACATTCCATTTGATTAGCAATTTTACTTCTAGGAATCTATTCTTTGGATATCTGTATATACAGGTACAAACTGACAAATGTGTGAGGATATTTATTGTAGAATAGTTTGTAACAGCAAAACACTGTCAATACCATAAATGAGTTGGTTATAAAGACAACCATCCATCTGACTATATAATGGAGTCCTTAGAGACAATGTGATAGTTCTGCATGTAGTAATATGGAACAATACACAAAACACACTAAAAGTTAAAACATTCAGGGTAGAACAGTTTGCTACCATTGGTCCAAAAATTTAAAAGGATATTCACTTCCATATGCATAGAATATTTCTAAAAGGACATGTACAAAATTGGTGACAGCAGTTGCTAACTCTAGAGAAGGGCCTTGAATGGGAAGGTTTTCCCACTTTTCATTCTCTCTCTTACACTGTATTTTTATCTTTTGAAATTTGTATTGCCTATTCAAAATGAAGAATGTAGTCTTTTTACCATGCTAAACAAACACACAAACTAGTAGTGAATGAATAAATAAATGAATATTGGAGAGCAAACTTAAATTCAATGATCACCACCAGTTCTTTCACCAGTTTCTCCAGTCCCTAATTCACTCTTTCTTCTTTCTTCCCTCCCTCCCTCTCTCTTTCTCTCTTGCTTTTTGTTTCATTGATAGACTGGATGGATTTCTTTATCAAGCAATTGATAGAAAGCTTTTAAGAAAGGAAAACTGCTTAAAATTTGTGAGGCTTGAAAATGTCCAGCTGCATTTATAATTGAATAACACCTTAGCTGGGTCACAAATCCTTGGTTTAAATTTTCTTTTCCTTAGAACTCTGTAAATACTGTTATACAGTTTTCTGGCTTTGAGTGTTCCTGAAGAGGTAGATCTGAAGCCAACTGGTTTTTCCAGCACCAAATAAATTTTTTCCAGCCTATTGTGAATCTTTCTTTATCCTCTGAGTTTAGAAACTAGATATGGGTAGGATTTGTTGATCACTGAAGATCAGTTTCACCTCCCTAGAAGTGCCTTGTTTAAAAGAGCAGCTCCTGTCTCTCTTTATCCCAGTCCTTGCTTTATTTTTCTGACATTATATCAAATTATTTGCTTTTTCACTCCTTCATTAGAATATAAGTTCCAGGAGGGCAGGGACTATCATTTTCTTTGTACCTCTGTATGATTTTCAGTGTTTAGAACAGTGCTTGGCACCCAGGAGACAATCAGTAAACATCACTGACTAAATGCTAGGCTTACTTGATTTGGTCCACCAAATCAAATAAACAGTAAATCAGGGGACTTCCCTGGTGGTCCAGCAGCTAAGACTCTGCGCTCTCAAGGCAGGGGGCACGGGTTTGATTCCTTGTCAGGGAACTAGATCCTGTGTATCACAACTAAGATTTGGCATGGACAAGTATATATGTGTGCCTGTGTGTGTGTGCATGCATGTGCGTGTGTATATACACTTAAGTAAATCAAATAAAATAAAGATCCTAACATTTATTTTCAAAAAGTATATCTTTAGGTATATCTTTAAATATCTTCTACTCCATGTGTTTTGCTTTCTTCTTTAGGAATAATAGGTTGAAATATATATCTCCTCTGTCTTCTACACATCATCTTTTCTATAATCATCTTTAGAAATTTTTCTTCTTCATGTAATTTTATTTCCCTCGGGCTAGCCATCATTGAAAACACCCTACATGGGTGTGTTTATTATATTAGTTTGCTGTTTATGATATGATTTGATCTATCTTTAAATTTTCCTCTTTCATTTTCTTTTTTTACCTCTGCCCATTTGTTTTTTATATCCTTTTGTTGTCTGTTGCCCTATCATCTTTGAAGGCTTGTAGTATCTTCTTCTTTAAGGCATTTTTTTTTGCTTCTTAATTTACAGCCCAAATTTATAACATTTTTTCCTCTTTTTTTCTTTCTCTAAACTGCTGTTTGTGTCCTGTATTTATAAATCTTTGCCTACTTCAGAGTAATAAAGACACTGTCTTGTGTTTCTGGTATTCTATTGTCTATAGGTCATGTTTAGAATATGTGATGGTTCTACACCAAAAGAGAATAAGGTAGAGTCCATTGCCTTGTTGCTTCTGTCACCATATTCCTGTGACCTGTTACTCACAAGAATAAAAAACTTAATTTTGGGTAGAAAAGCTGGTCAGCTTCAGACCCACCTCTTGAGGATACTCAAAGCCAAAAAATAACAGAGTAAGATTTCTGAGAAAAAGAAAATATTAACCAAGAATCTGTGACATTTAGCCAAGGTGCAATTGTAAAGGCAGCTGACATGTTTAAGCTTCACAAATTTAGGCAATACAATTCTGAGGTTTTCTTAAAACAAAGAGAGAAACAAAAAAAAAAAGACTTGAAAACATACATGCAGAAAAAGATGAAATAAACCTGGACTATTCTGTGGCCAATAAAAGACAATTATATTGTAAAAAGGAAACTCTCACATACTTCACTGATATTAATGGAACACTGCCTATGTACATAGAGCCTATAATACAAAGTTACACAAAAACTGATGCTCAAAAACGCTGTATTTAAATCAAATGAATGCAGTTAACACAATAATTTTGTCACCAACATGTATGATGCAATGCTATGTATATATCTGTCTTATATATTTATCACATATCTTCACTGTCTGATGATTTGGCAACAACCTAACTGAAATCCTAGAGTTGGTATTTGAATCATTGGCAGACTCTGTCCTGAAAACTTTGCCTTAAAGTTCAGGCAGATATTAGTCACTGGAACATCACAGTGATCACCAGAGCAAGCAGAAATGTTCTTTTTCATTAGGCAAAAAAGGTGGGTGGGGTAGGGGGCAGAAAAAGGGGAAAGGGGCGGGGGGGAAGTATCCACGAGGAATATATAGCATATCAGTTCAGTTCAGTTCAGTTGCTCATTGTGTCCAACTCTTTGCGACCCCTGCAGCACACCAGGCCTCTCTGTCCATCACCAAGTCCTGGAGTTTACTCAAACTCATGTCCATTGAGTTGGTGATGCCATCCAAGCATCTCATCCTCTGTCGTTCCCTTCTCCTCCCACCTTCAGTCTTTCCCAGCATCAGGGTCTTTTCAAATAAGTCAGCTCTTTGCATCAGGTGGCCAAAGTATTGGAGTTTCAGCTTCAGCATCAGTCTTTCCAATGAATATTCAGGACTGATTTCCTTTAGGATGGACTGGTCGGATCTCCTTGCAGTCCAAGGGACTCTCAAGAGTCTTCTCCAACACCACAGTTCAAAAGCATCAATTCTTCGGCGCTCAGCTTTTTTTACAGTTCAACTCTCACATCCATACATGACTAGTGGAAAAACCATAGCTTTGACAAGATGGGCCATTGTTGGCAAAGTAATGTCTCTGCTTTTTAATAGGCTGTCTAGGTTGGTCACAGCTTTTCTTCCAAGGAGCAAGTGTCTTTTAATTCCATGGACGCAGTCACCATCTGCAGTGATTTTGGAGCCCCCCAAAAATAAAGTCTGTCACTGTTTCCACTGTTTTCCCATCTATTTCCCATGAAGTGATGGGACCAGATGCCATGATCTTAGTTTTCTGAATGTTGAGCTTTAAGCCAACTTTTTCACTCTCCTCTTTCATTTTCATCAAGAGGCTCTTTAGTTCTTCACTTTCTGCTGTAAGTGTGATGTCATCTGCATACCTGAGGTTATTGATATTTCTCCCAGCATTCTTGATTCCAGCTTGAGCTTCATCCAGTCCAGCATTTCTCATGATGTACCCTGCATATAAGTTAAATAAGCAGGGTGACAATATACAGCCTTGACGTACTCCTTTCCCTATTTGGAACCAGTCTGTCGTTCCATGTCCAGTTCTAACAGCTGCTTCTTGACCTGTATTCAGATTTCTCAGGAGGCCGGTCAGGGAGTCTGGTATTCCCATCTCTTTCAGAATTTTCCGCAGTTTGTTGTGAACCACACAATCAAAGGCTTTGGCATAGTCAATAAAGCAGATGTTTTTCTGGAACTCTCTTGCTTTTTTGATGACCCAATGGATGTTGACAATTTGATCTCTGGTTCCTCTGCCTTTTCTAAATCCATTTGAACGTATTGTGATAATCTTGCTACTTCTATGCCTAGCTACTGTCTCTGGACTTTAAATGACAAGGCATGTGTTCTAATCCAGTTTGTCATGATGAGCTGCCACAGGAATGATTTACTATATTTCACTACAGCATGACTTTAAATCCCCCTCCTCAAATATAAATTTGAAAAATTACCCGTAACAGTTCCGCTGATGTTGGCCTTTCCTGAGGCATTTTCTGCAAGCAGTAATCAACAAATCTCCTGAAGGAATCTGTCCTGTGTGTGCAAATACATTGAAAGAAAATAAAATTAGAGTCTGTAGAACACACTGATCACTTTAAATAATTTTTATCCAAGGGAAAACTTTTTGTTTTGGGAGATTTTTATTAAAATACTTCGGAATATCAGGAGAACTGACCCATTTTCAAGTTTGAGGTATCTAAAATTAATTCTTTAGGATAATGAATGTGGACAGTTTCAAGTCAGTCAACACATAAACATATCTTATGATATAAGCAAAGTCAAATTGTAATATATCTCAGCAAATGAAAAATACTATATTTATGTAAAACAATTTTGTATACATTTTTCTCTCCAAACATAACAGCTCTCCTAAGTCTAAAGCCTATATTCTTCACGACAAACTGGTAACTCTTTCATCACCCACAACCTATAACCAGGCAGTAAAACTTGAAGCATAAGGGACAGAGAACCTAGGAGTATGCTCTCTGGATGAAAATGCCTTCTCTCTAGAAAATTTCATTCTATCTACTCTTCTTGGATATTGCCCTTTTACTGTAGCTCTGTGATTCTAACAGGTATCAAAATGTTATAATTTTCATCAAGGAACAATTCACCTTCTGAATAGATAGTATGCGTTCTGTCTCAATACATTTAAATACATATATAATAAAGAAAAAAATGACAACTAGAATAATAAAGACATCAGAGTGGGCACTTTATCCTTGCTGAGAAATGATAAAACTGAGATGATCATTATAAGACCATCATGACTTAGAGACTAGACTTGTGAGGAAGGTAGCAGGGCATATATGTACCTGGTAGAATTTCAGTTACTATACATATTAATAACACAGTACAAGCCACAGTGAGGGCAGAAATACTGCGTGTGTGTGTGTGTGTACAAAAGTTTAGGCTTATAAAGCATCGGTGTCCATTATCATAGCATACAACGAAGGAATGAAATGCTTTCTAGGTCAGATATTTAAAACATAATTTAGTGAAAGTGCCAAAACATATGGTGATTTTCTTACACATTTAAAACGACAACTCAGTCTTACCATTCATTAGACTGTAACGTGGGGGAGTCATTCTGGGCAATGTGATATAAGGCACTCATGGCATTCATGTTGAAAAGAGGGGGCTTCCGTTCCGCTGAAAGAAGACAAACATGATAAAGCAGTTCTTGAAAGACATTAGGCAGATGGAGAAATAAGGAACCGTAAGCAAAGCTTGGCCACTAGCTTGCTATTATCATCATACTGAATAATCCACTTATTGTAATCTCTAAGGTTGCTCAGGATAGCCATTCAAAAGAAGCTTCTGGTCATCTTAAAGTACACTGGAAAAGCTCCAAACAGAATCCATTTCAAGAAAGTAAAAAAATTTTTCCTATGTATCTTCAAAAAGCTGGACTTTGTTTTCCCACAGTAGGTACAAATCTTTGTATGTTGTTTTACTTCAAATAAAAATGTGTATTCATTGAAAAAAAAATCAGAAAGCAGAGAAGTTGACAAAAAGATTATGGAGCATCTTAATTATCACCAACAGAGTATGGAAGATAAAGTAATTCAATCCAATAAACACCGTTTGAGGGCTCATCCAGGCCAACAAACTGGTACAAGTAGGGGTGAAGGGGAAAAAGGAGGATAAATGTAAGCAAGGTTTGGTCCATCCACTTTCTAAGGAGAAACTTACTGAGTCAGTTACTTCTCTGTAAAATATATACTCCACCTCAGTCCACCGTTAACTCCTCTTTGGAATTTCTATTACTCTTTTAGTAGAGTGTTCACTTGGCATGCACTCTCCTATTGCATTTACATAAACATACAAATTTTTCCTCTCAACACAAATCATAAACTCTTAAGATCTTATAACCTTAATATTCTTGTTCTTTTATTTATTCTCTAGCTTATGTAATAAGATGCTATTCACATATTAGGTATTCCACTTGTTGACCAAAGGCAAGAAACAAAGTTCTAGTTCTTAGTACAGTTAATTTTACACTATTTACTAGTTATGTCACAGAAGGTAAATCACTATCTTGTTCCATCGTGCTTATCCTAATGGATTCTTGATATAGTTCCACTTTGTAATTCATAATCTGACCTTAGGTTTCATCAGAGAATCTTGGTTTTTAAGTAAAGATTTAACCACTTTTAAAAAAGTGAATCCAGCTTATACTATGCAATTCTAAGAAACAGAACAAGAAGTAAGGGCAGGGAACAAGAAGTTACAGGTAAGACATTTTTACTCAGAGAAGAAGAACTTCTGAAAAGCCAGAGTGGTAAAAGAAAACCAAAAAACCCCACAAAACCCAGAATGAATAATGTTGAGATAGTGAACTTTAAGCTACTGGCAGAGTTTCAGTAGAAGCCAACTATACTTATCAGTGATCCTCTGGAGGGGCCTCTTAGATTCTTAACTGAATGATCTCTGGTATCTTTGAAATGTGACAGTCTATGATTCAATAAATATTTTTTATTAACCTCTCAATAGGATACTTTACACTTACCAGATATCAGTATTATAGGGACATAGACTGTTAACAAGTGGAAATTTGAAAGCTGCAGTGTGGACAAAGGGATTTTATACCCGTTTCAAGCATGGAAGGCAAAAAAAAAAAGTCTCAGGTTTATTTTATTTATCAGGAGGTAGATATGAGAAAGTTTCTAGGGCTTGGCCTTCTGACAACTTCAAGTATTTGAAGCCATGTGGAAGCAGGAACTCATCATGTAACCATCAATGGATTCCTAACGTTCTTAGGACAAAGTCTAGATTCTTAAACAGTCTCCTGGCCTTTACCAACACGACCCTGGCTACTTCTAGCACATCATTCTGAGGTGCAATTTTCCCCCATTCTCATGCATCTGTTGTTTCACTGAAAGAACCAAGGTCAGAGTCTTTCACACATATTGCTTTCTCTGTCTGGTCTCCCTTTTCAATTTTGTTCCTTAGACTTTACCTGGTTAATTCTTCAAAATCCTTCAGGTTCCACCTTAAATAAAGTTGCATTTCTGCATTAGTTTAATACATATTTATTCAAGGCTTTTTATATACTTACAACCTCTTCCTTAGGGAACCTCTGAAAACTAGGTGTCCCACTAGATTTTGTCACTGCAAATTACATTTTAATTTTTTACCACCTATCACAACCATAACTAATTATTTATGTAATTCTTTACTTAATGTGTACCTTTCTTGCTAAATTTCATTAGGGACAATGTCTATTATGTTCATCTCTGCATTCTCACTGCTGAGTATAACATCTGGTATATATCTTTGGTGGCCCCAAAATACCTCTAAAATAAATAAGTAAAGGTTAAGCAAATTAAGACAAAGAAGAAACTTTGTCAACAAAGAATCTTTGTGCAGCAAGAAGTCACAAAGATGACTGAGAAGTGACTAACTCTTGGGCTTACATCAGATACCATGTGGTGGCTTCATTCACTATTAAAACAGTAGGAATCCTCTCACTGGCAAAAGAAACACAATTTAAACTGCTCAGAACATGAAATTGCACAGGAGAAACAGTAAGGAAGGGGAAATCAAGAAAGAACAAAGTAGAAAGTTAGAAAGAGGAAGATGAAGGAACAACAAAATCCAATTCAATTATGATGAGGCTCCAAGACCTGTCTTTTCAATAAACCTCAGTGCCTCTTCAATAATCCTGTGCATTTTATAAAGATAGTACTGGTATTCCAATTTTTAAAAAGATTTAAAAAAGGAAGAAGCTCTGCAAGACTAAATATATCCCTATCCCCTCAACAAACATTACAACATTCATTTATTAACACAAACAGTGAGTGGCAATAAGAAAGTGAATGGAAGAAGAAAATTCCAGGCAGAGAAACTATGTAACAACATTTATGTCCTCCTGCCCCCATTCCTTGGAGAATTCATTTCTGAAAAGTCAATCCCCTGTCAATGTTGATGAACCATTTGCCAGCTTCTACCATGATCTGTGCTGGTGAACTAAGTGTCTGTAGATTAAACAGAAAAGCATCAGATTAGCCTATTCTTGAAATAATCTCAAAAAATAAAGTATCTGGTGACTGGATAATTTTAATGTCTAAGAATTTTCCAAGGATGCATGAATTTAACTAGTTTTTTTCAGTGGAAGATCAAGTTAGCAAAGATAATTTGTAAAACAGGTTTAACCACTCAGGAATTTTGGAGCTTGATCCAAGAAAGAAGGATGGTGCCAGTAAACGTATCGTCTTTTTGCTTTCTGATAATAACTCAGTGATTCAATGTACAGATTAGGTGGCTTCTTAAGAAAATGCACTTCTATAGAAGAGATATAATAAGAAAAGGGGACAACACATTATTCAGTCACTACAACTTGTACTGTAATTTCAACATTAAAAGCACAATTTAGAGTATACTGTTTATATTTGAAA
This sequence comes from Muntiacus reevesi, assembly GCF_963930625.1. Classification (NCBI taxonomy): domain Eukaryota; kingdom Metazoa; phylum Chordata; class Mammalia; order Artiodactyla; family Cervidae; genus Muntiacus; species Muntiacus reevesi. Next base: position 16,435,211 of record NC_089261.1, read on the forward strand.
TTTCATTAAACCTCAAACACAGAAAGCTTAGAAAAATTATTGCTTACGATTACATACACAGAAGTTTAATCATCTTTCATGTAAAAAAAAATACTCTTCTTTTATGTGTCCATTAACAAGACTAATGGAGAAGTAAACGGCAACCCACTTCAGTATTTGTGCCTGGAGAATCCCACGGACACAGGAGCCTGGTGGTTTACAGTTCGTGGGGCTGCAAAGAGTCAGGCGTGACTGAGTGACTGAACAACAACAATAACACTAATGCCAAGGCAATAGAGATGTTATGATAAAGCTGTCAAAAAGGTACTTGTATGGTTTATTACATTACCAATATAATACGTTTTGAATAATTGCTGAGAACTTTAATATCCTTGGTGACAATTTCATTTTATGAATATTAACTGAGCATGTACTATCATCCTTCTTTGAATCTGTCATTGACAATAAGTTGCATTGCAATTTAAGATGCAGCACTATTTTATGTATAACTTAGAACAAAATGCTGCCAATTATAATCATGAAATACTGTTGCCTGTAAAATACCTTCCTGTTTAAAGAGATGTTAAAATGCGAATAAAAAATTTGATGAAATATGACATATATTACTAGGATTGTGCTGATGATGCCTAACATTTACTGAACACATACTATACACAAGATTTAATAATAAGCACATTAAGTCCATATTTTCATTTAATCCAGACAATCTGCATAAGGTAGGGGATCTTATTAGGCAAATTTCATAGAGAGTTAAAACATCTTGACCAAGGTCATACAACTAAGAAATGGCAGAGCTGGCATTACAACTCAGGTTTATCTGACAACAGAGCCTGGGTGCTCTTAGGCATAATGTGATACTGTCATCTATCAATTTGAAGGAATAGCTGTTGTGGAGGATAAAACAATTTGAGGGAAATTTACTTTGTTCTTTGATTCAGTAAGTTCAGTTCAGATCAGCCACTCAGTCATGTCCAACTCTGCGACCCCATGAACTACAGCATGCCAGGCCTCCCTGTCCATCACCAACTCCCAGAGTTTAGCCAAACTCACGTCCATTGAGTTGGTGATGCCATCCAACCATCTCATCCTCTGTCATCCCCTTCTCCTCCTGCCCCCAATCCTTCCTAGCATCAGAGTCTTTTCCAATGAGTCAGCTCTTTGCATCAGGTGGCCAAAGTATTGGAGTTTCAGCTTCAACATCAGTCCTTTCAATGAACACCTAGGACTAATCTCCTTTAGGATAGACTGGTTGGATCTTCTTGCAGTCCAAGGGACTCTCAAGAGTCTTCTCCAACACCACAGTTCAAAAGCATCAATTTTTCAGTGCTCAGCTTTCTTTATAGTCCAACTCTCACATCCATATATGACCACTGGAAAAACCATAGCCTTGACTAGACGGACCTTTGTTGGCAGTAAATCATTGTATAAAAGGCAGTCGAAGTTAGGTTGATACAGAGAGCATGTCATTATAAGGCCCGAATAGTCAAAGCTATGGTTTTTCCAGTTGTTACATACAGATGTGAAAGCAATAAAAAAGGCTGAGCGCTGAAAAACTGATGTCTTCGAACTGTGATGGTAGAGAAGACTCTTGAGCGTCCCTTGGACTGCAAGGAGATCCAACCAGTCAGTTCTAAAGGAAATCAACCCTGAATATTCACTGGAAGGACTGACGCTGAAGCTCCAATACTTTGGCCACCTGGCGTGAAGAGCCAACTAATTGGAAAAGACCCTGATGCTGGAAAAGACTGAAGGTAGGAGAAGGGGATGACAGAGGATGAGATGGTTGGATGGCATCACTGACTCAATGGACAAGAACTTGAGCAAACTCCAGGAGATGGTGACAAACAGGGAAGTCTGGCGTGCCGCAGTCCATGGGGTTGCAAAGAGTCGGACACGACTGACTGACTGAACAACAACATATCTACATAGTACAAAAACTGATGTGATGATGATCTTGAATCATCATAAAAGGGTATGTGCCAAATCCACGTTATAGTTTAAAAAGATTTAGGTAAGAAAAAACTTGTTAAAACAATGGGTGGGCGGGCACTAATTAGCTGGAATGTTCAACTTGGGGGACATCCTTGTAAAGTGCTGTAAGTGAGGAGGTGTTGCTATAGTTTTAGTGTTACAAGTAAAATTTTGATTCATTTTAGAATATAAATGACAAAATAGAAATAATCTTTTCTTCTAAAAAATAAGTAGATATAACTTTTCCTCTTCTATTCTCCTAAATTTACTATTATTATATAGTATGTATTAATATATTACTCACATCTATTAGTATATATGTATGCTCATAAACAACATATAAAGTTGTTTATAAAACTTTCATAATTGGTATCATACTGTATCTATACTCTTGTGACATTTTTTGCTCATTAACTATTCAATGTTGTGATCTGAGATTTATCCATGATGACACATGTAGATCTAGTTCATCCTTAACTGTGATATAGTAATCCAAAATTAATTTGTCATTCTTAGGATAAGAATTTAGGTTGTTTCCACCTGTTCTTGCTTCTACAAACAATGTTGAAACCTTCCACATTTTCTAGTGTACATGTATAAAATTTTCTAAAGTGTATACTTAGAAGTGTTGAGTCACTGACACTCATCATCCTTACCAAATGTTGCCAACTTGCTCTCTAACATGGTTATACCAATTTATACTCCTATCAATAGTGTTTGAGAGTTCCTGTTTCTTTAGCAACTTCTTATCTGACTTAAAAAAATTATACCAATCTGATAAATATGAAATGGTTTTAATTTGTATTTCCCTGAATACTAATAAGGTGGAGTATCTTCTGATGTTTGTTGTCCATTTATGCCTTCTTTTCAGTGCTAACTCCTTGATCATGCTCATAGCCCATTTTTCTGCTGGCAGTTTGTTGTTTTCTTTTTAATAAAGAAATTTGGTAAAGAAATTGTGAGAGTTCTTCATAAATTCAGGGCCAATACTCTGTTAGTTATGTTTCAACTACTTTCCATTAATCTATATGTAAAGTAATGCTCAAAATTCTCCAAGCCAGGCTTCAGCAATACGTGAACTGTGAACTTCCAGATGTTCAAGCTAGTTTTAGAAAAGGCAGAGGAACCAGAGATCAAATTGCCAACATTTGCTGGATCATCGAAAAAGCAAGCAAGTTCCACAAAAACATCTATTTCTACTTTAGTGACTATGCCAAAGCCTTTGACTGTGTGGATCACAATAAACTGTGGAAAATTCTGAAGGAGATGGGAACACCAGACTCCCTGACCTGCCTCTTGAGAAACCTGTATGCAGGTCAGGAAGCAACAGTTAGAACTGGACATGGAACAACAGATTGTGTCCAAATAGGAAAAGGAGTACGTCAAGGCTGTATATTGTCACCCTGCTTATTTAATGTATATGCAGAGTACGTCATGAGAAATGCTGGACTGGATGAAGCACAAGCTGTAATCAAGACTGCCGGGAGAAATGTCAATAACCTCAGGTATGCAGATGACACCACCCTTAATGGCAGAAAGTGAAGAAGAACTAAAGAGCCTCTTGATGAAAGGGAAAGAGGAGAGTGAAAAAATTGGCTTAAAGCTCAACATTCAGAAAACTAAGATCATGGCATCCAGTCCCATCACTTCATGGCAAATAGATGGGGAGACAGTGGAAACAGTGTCAGACTTTATTTTTTGGGGCTCCAAAATCACTGTAGATGGTGATTGTAGCCTTGAAATTAAAAGACGCTCACTTCTTGGAAGGAAATTTATGACCAACCTAGACACAATATTAAAAAGCAGAGACATTACTTTGTCAAAAAAGTCTATCTAGTCAAGGCTATGGTTTTTCCAGTGGTCATGTATGGATGTGAGAGTTGGACTATAAAGAAAGCTGAACACTGAACAATTGATGCTTTTGAACTGTGGTGTTGGAGAGGACTCTTGAGAGTCCCTTGGACTGCAAGAAGATCCAACCAGTCCATCTTAAAGGAGATAAGTCCTGCGTGTTCATTGGAAGGACTGATATTGAAGCTGAAACTCCAATACTTTGGTCACCTGATGCGAAGAACTGACTTATTTGAATAGACCCTGATGCTGGGAAAGATTGAGGGCAGGAGGAGAAGGGGACGATAGAGGATGAGATGGTTAGATGGCATCACCGACCCAGTGGACATGGGTTTGGGTGGACTCCGGGAGTTGGTGATGGACAGGGAGGGCTGGCGTGCTGCAGTTCATGGGGTCGCAAAGAGTCGGACACGACTGAGCAACTGAACTGAGTCTTTTCATTTTTTATGTTTTATATAACTTTGTATTTTGGAGCTTTGGGTTGGCCAAAAAGTTAGTTTGGGTTTTTCCATAAGATCTTATTGCTGGAGGTATTCCCTAATATGAAATTTTATCTGGGACTGCTCTCTATGTAGGTCAGTTTTTAGAGTCTGATCTTTGATAAGCCTGCTATTACTTTCCCAGAGTTCCCTTATGTAAGCTGGTACGTAAATTAAGTAATGGAGATTATTATGAAGGAAGGACATATGTCATCATTCATGGTATGGAGAATGGATATTTTTCAAATATTAATACCAACTACTGTATATTCTTACACTGGTTAGCTGCCATATCTGCTCTAACTCTTACTTAAAACAATAACATGAAAATATAGCAGAGATAGAAAGCAATCTTATGATGTTATAACAAAGCATAGGAAAAATATAATAAATTCACATTACCTAGCACATATGTACCAGGAACACATTAAATATTTAATAATAGCTGAATAAGTGAATTTGTAATTGTAATAAGGAGGGATTCTGAAAAGTACAATGAAAACAGCTCTTTGCTCACCCATTTCAATGCAGGTGATCCCAAGTGACCAAATATCAACTTTCCCATCATACTGTCCTTCATCCATAGCTAAGATCACCTCTGGAGCCATCCTGCCAAATATAATTCACAAAACTCAAGTTGCAAATTAAAAACAAAATTCACTTAATAGATTCAATGAAATAGCTGTTTTTGAGCATATTATAAAGTTTTATCTGATAAAGTTATCATTCCTCTACACAAATAATTTGTAAAAACACTATTAAAATACAAAAATATACAGTGATTTACATGAAACAATACATCATTTTCAACAGGCCTTTTACTATCCTTTGATCTTGGCTAAGTTACTTAACCTTTCTCTATGTTAGTTTCCTCATCTGTAATATGCAGAGAGTTTTATTAGCTACCTCAGAGATATTTGTAAAGGATTAATATGTATGAAACACTTAAACTACTTTAAACAATATGAAAAATACTTCGTGCAATTACATAAAGCAATATATAATATTTCCAGATGTTATAAGTTAAAAAACAAATAAACTAGCTGCAGTAATGGATATTATTTTGTTTGTCCATAATGGATTTTCATTAGGAGGGTAAGGGTTATATGATTTGTTTTCTATTAGTGTGTGTAAGAAGTTGCATGGTAGATGTTGTTTGATGATGGTGGGAAAAAATTCAAATAGTAGCTGATTTATTTTTAGTAGGCAAGTAAGTTTCCAGGGGTAAAAGTCATTCCCTAAGGTACAATGAAATTCCAATGTGTCTATGAAATAAAGGAAAGGGGTCTTGAGTAGAGTGAGATGAAACTTTAAGTCAGAATGACAAGTGAGATAAAGTATCACAGAACTCAACAGAAATAAGAACATGGATTTCTTTCATTGAAAGGTAAAATTTATGCTCATTGGCTAGAAAAGGCTAAAGAAATTAACTTGTTCTTGCCTAGGAACTCTGCCTGAAGAGAAAAGTTCAAAAGAAACATCAAATGAAATATAAAACCTGAGCTTGGTCAGTGAGTTGATAATCCTACTCAGTTTACACACAGTGACATCAATCTTATTTGAACAATTTAAAGTCACTGGAAATTTTATACTCAGTCTAAGTGTTTCTTTTTTGCTAGTGAGGTTTCTATCCTTCCTAATGAAATCTCATTTGAGGCACATGGTGAGACAGTGTCAAAAATTAAAAAAAAGAAGAAGCAAAGAAAACTAGTGCTATGAGTCCATCTTGGTTACACACACATATTGTAAAACTATGTTGTGTTTTCTAATTCCACATACCAGTAAGGTGTGCCCACGAAGGAGTTGGCAGGAGAAGCCATTGAGGCAGATCCAAAATCAGCTAGTTTCACCTGACCTGGCTCTGTTAGAAGAATGTTTCCTGCTTTAATATCCCTATAGGAAAAAATAAGAGGGTTAGAAAATTACTTTTCAATTTTGATTATGGAATAGGTCAGAGCATGCAATTAATAAGATAAAAAATTTATTAAAAAAAAACAAAACTTGCTCAGATAGCCAGAAGGGGATTTAGTAATTACTGCAAGTTATAAAGGGAACCAAATTCCTTGGTGTACTTACTGGTAGGTCATAGTAATTATTAAAAGATACAGCTTCCTTCAGAGGCGAGGAATGAAACGAGCAAAGAGGCAGACATGGCAGACAAGGAAACCTACTCAGTTCCTGCACTTACAAAAGCATATGAGTTGCTAAATTCAGTCATCAACAGTATTCCTCATGCTGGGAAAACTGGTGCCATTTGTAACACTTTTTTTCTTTTCTAAATTTCATGACATTTTTGGATTCTAAACAAACCTTTAATGACTCTGAATTGACTACCTACCAATAAACCTCAACTACACACATACCTTTTCTTTCTTGCCTGTGACCCTTTCTCTCTGCCTTTAATTGTAACTGCAACTCTAAGGCATTTGAGGGTACATGTTATAGAGAAGGTGTTATTTTAAAAATAACACTGTACAGTAAAAAGAAGACCCTGAAAGATCAAAACAAACAATGATTAGGGGTTAGGAAATTGCATTTCTATTGTATTATTACAAAGAATCTCAACTAGTTACTATTAAAGCTATTAGAAGTTTTATGCAGCAAAAAGTTAAAAAAACATGATTTTAAAAAATTCAATCTCAAGTGGTTATTACTAAAAGTATTAGAAATTCTATGCGGCAAAATTTAAAAAAAATATGATTAAAAAAATTCAATCTTCAGTATGAAAATTTGGAATGAGAAGATGTGGATGCACTCTTTATTATTTTTTAAAAAGGCATGAGGTGTAATGAGTACTAGGAACTAAGAATTGTACATTGATGGGCAATGGAAAGATAAAGCAGAGGGAATGAGGAAAACTTATGTCAAGTTGAAAATAAAAGGTTCAAATGCTCCCAAAATAACTTTTCCAAAAATCTTCCCTTGAAAATTCAGTTTCTTTCCTCATGGTGACATTAGGCATTGGCAGAGAGAACTAAAAAAAAAAGAAGCATTATTTAATTCTCATACAACAGAAAAATATTTTTTCTCTAACACTGACTTGCCTTTTAAATCAAAACAATAAGAATCTGGATTTATTTTTAACTAAAGAACATTCTTTAAAAGTATTTTTTTCTTTTCAATTCCCTTTACATATTAAAAGATAAAGTGTAATACGGAACAAAACATTAATGTGCAAATTAAGGTAACAAAGGCACAAAAAACTTAACTGTGACTTTTATAAACAAAAACAAGCAAAACTGTCAGAAACAAGTTGACATTCAGTAATGGCACCTTATGTACATTCATTTTAAAGTTGTCAAATCTACAGAAATTATAGTTAAATTAATTTTATCAATATTTGTTAGCCATGGTTAGGGTCATTCTTCATCCTTACAAATAAGCCAAACTCATGGCAGGAATTTCGGTCTGTCTGTCTTGAGGGAGTTCCGTTTTGCAGTATGTACCAGTAACCAACAATGGCTACTCTAGGGCGATGAGAAAAGAAGCAAAAGGAGAACCTATGACTTAATAGTTTCATTTCTTCTTGGTAAATGTAAATTTTTTTCTTATGACTTTAAGCCACCTCAGATCCTTTATGCCTACCTCATATACCACTACTTGGCCACTATTCATTAAAGTTACAGTACTAGAAGTTCTTTACTGAGATAAGGAAAAACTGGTAATGATATCTTTGTTTAGAAATTAGTGCTGGGAAGTAGGTTGGAAAGAAGAGAGTGGGGCTGTGACAAAGAAAATGTAACTTAGAGGGAAGCCTTGTGTTAGGCATTAGAAAATCTGAGTTTCAATCTTTATTATGTAAATGATAGGAAACTATGGGCTAGTTATTTAAATAGTTCTAAGTTTCAGTTTCATCATCTGCTAAAATGAAGATGACAATACCTTCCTATATATCTATATGACTAAAGAAATGCAAGAAATTTTAAATTGATAGAATAGCATATATTCACATGAGACTGACTTGTTACTTGCAACAGGAAAAGAAGAACTCAGCTAGGAAATAAACATATGCAAGCAAAGCTAATTTTCTTTTCTTTTTTTTACTGACACAGTATCAAAAGGTTGCTGGGCTCTTCTTCAAATTTCACTGCAACATTAAGCCTGGAGAATAGTTACCTAGAGAACAGGGATGATATAAGTCTTTATGGATATATGGGAGAGACGAAGAGATAGGAACTAAGTTTTGGCAACTTTACTCTTTACATTCAGAAGCAGCAGCAATTTGTTTGCTTCCCATAAATCCTCAGGCACCCTAAAAATTGGAGCATGCACTAATTTTCAAGGTTCCTTGAACAGACAGTCCTGTAACTGAAATTAAATGTAACTGGTCTCTAATCTTACCTATGAATCAATGCATGAGAATGCAGGTAGGCTAGCCCCTGCAAGGCACCGTGAGTAATGGCAGCGATCTCCACTTCCTGAAGTGGTTTCTTATGAACTGAGGAAGGAAAAAAAAAAAAAAAGCCAAGGGTGGATGATCAGTTTCATTCCTATTTTTATTATCTTATATAGCAATACCAGATTGAATTATGTACTTTCTTAAATGACAATTTGGAAACACATTCACGTAAATACATAGGATATATATTTCCTATAGAATAGCAATAAATAATCAGATAACAGAAAACTCAAGCATAAAAAGAAACTCCTTCAAAATAAAATAAAACAAAGCCTGTTATTCACTGTGCTGCAGTGCTCTGCTGTGCTCAGTTGTGTCTGATTCTTTGCGACCTTATGCACTGTAGCCCTCCAGGCTCCTCTATCCATGGGATTCTCCAGGCAAGAATACTGGAGTGGGGCTGCCATTTCCGTCTCCAGAGAGTCACTGTAAGGAACTGTTAATTCACTTGTCAGTTGCAAGTCAAAACCACACTGATTCCAATTGACCAGGTCCAAATTTACCAGTCCCGCTGACACTTTAAATGCCTAGTGTTTTCAGTTCAGTTCACTTGCTCAGTCGTGTCCGACTCTCTGCGACCCCATGGACTGCAGCACGCCAGGCTTCCCTGTCCATCACCAACTCCCAGAGCTTGCTCAGACTCATGTCCATTGAGTCGGTGATGCCATCCAACCATCTCATCCTCTGTCGTCCCCTTCTCCTCCCACCTTCAGTCTTTCCTAGCATCACGGTCTTTTCTTCGCATTGGAGTTTCAGCTTCAGCATCAGTCCTTCCAATGAATATTCAGGACTGATTTCCTTTAGGATGGACTGCTTGGGTCTCCTCGCAGTCCAAGGGACTCTCAAGAGTCTTCTCCAACACCACAGTTCAAAAGCATCAATTCTTTGGCATTCAGCCTTCTTTATGGTCCAACTCTCACATCCATACATGACTACTAGAGTGTTTTAGATTGCATTATTCTCCTGTCACAAGCCACCTATAAGTACTCCTTCTAACTACAGGTTTTCATTATTGGTGAAAGCAGCTAATTAGCAATTTCTATTCAGAGATCAAGGATAATATAAGAAAGTCTTTTTTAAAAATGTAAAATTTTAACATAATCTCTGGTTATAACAGTGTCCTGCATACGAGAACTAGGTCAGTCAAAAGATGTGATAGGGTTAAATATCAATATAATTTGATACCATCTGCCTATATTTCATATATACACAAGAATTTGATGTTTCTGGCTACACATACTACATGATATTACCCAAATATTGTAGTAGTACCTGTTGTGGATAGCCATGAACTAAAATAGTGAGAGGGCTGCTAATCATTACTCAGATATTATCAGTGACATTGCAGAGATGGAGTCTGTATGGCTTATCCACATAACCCTTAAGTCTAAGTGTCATTAACCATTTAGTTTGCCCAAAGTGTGCTTTAGTATAGGTGCAGATAACAGTCTGGTCAAGGTAAAAAGGAAAGAAGGGGAAAGTGCTTTTATCCTTACCTTCTAACAAATCAGAGGCTGAGCCTAAGCAATATTCCATCACCA